>NC_134354.1:691076197-691176197 GCF_048569485.1 Anomaloglossus baeobatrachus
CAGACTTAAGGCAGTGATTGCCTCCAAAGGATTCGCAACAAAATATTGAAAATAAAAATATTTTGTTTGGGTTTGGTTTATTTGTCCAATTACTTTTGACCTCCTAAAATGTGGAGTGTTTGTAAAGAAATGTGACAATTCCTACAATTTCTATCAGATATTTTTGTTCAAACCTTCAAATTAAACGTTACAATCTGCACTTGAATTCTGTTGTAGAGGTTTCATTTCAAATCCAATGTGGTGGCATGCAGAGCCCAACTCGCGAAAATTGTGTCACTGTCCAAATATTTCTGGACCTAATTGTATCTATCTATCTATCTATCTATCTATCTATCTATCTATTCTATCTATCTATCTATCTATCTATCTATCTATCTATCTATCTATCTATCTATTCTATCTATCTATCTATCTATCTATCTATCTATCTATCAGGCCTCACTTTTCTTAGCTGTGTTAGATGAAGGTGAAATACTGGTGAAATGCCATTAACTTACTTTAATTAGCCTATTTAAAATTATTGGATAAATATTATTATTGTTTGAAAGAACAAATGGGACATGTATAAACTAATTAGTATTGTCACTCTGAATGGGAAGTTATCCTAAATATTGAATTTTTCTGGAATCCTATAATTGAATATGACAGTTGTGCATCAGTGGTGCAAAGAATACAGAGAAGGTCAGGACTCAGGAGTATGGCTTTCATTGTAATGGAAAAGGAACCAGGGAAGGAGAAAAAAAAATGTGTAGACTTGGATGGAGGTCGGATGTAGGGATGTAGGGAAGATGCATGGTGCTAAAATAGGGATCCAATTCAATTCACTGGTATAAATGACCCAGGGTGGGTGGCGAGTCCTTACAACAATTTTTGCTTAGGTCCATATACTACATGCCACAACTCTAGATGGGAACATCATGATGACATTGGCCTACTAGCCGGCCGCGTGGGGCAACGCCAGGTAGACATTGTATAGTTAAGGGAAATAAATCTTCAGGAACTGGTCAAGTCTGAATTGACATTCACTCTTCATTAATTATGTACCTATTTGATATGTACTAATGTTTCATGATTGAGCTTGTATATATATTATATGTATTATACTGTATATATTACATATAATTGCATTTCTGGTCCAGCAGAGCAAATTGTACTTTTTTCTTCCCTGATGAGCGCATTATGGTAAATTTCCCATCATCCAAGGTGGTGCCGTGTGCACGTTTCTGTATGCATATTTCTGTATAATGGCATGGACCTTTTAGACGTCTGTGATCCCTCCACAAGGATTTCACTAGACGCAATAAGACATCTTGGTAGATCTAGAGTTTGGATGTTTTTTTTAATTCTGATGAAGCCAAATCTCTCTGAATCCAGAAATGTAGGTAACGTTTACCTGTAGATGAAGGTGACTTTTTTAGAATGAGCTGTCGTGTGTGTACATGATGAATACCACCATTATATGTGTTGTATGTTGCATTTTCTACTGGTTTTCCTGTGCAATTGTCTCTGAGCTATTGGGTGAAGACTAGTTGCTATGATGGCTCCTATACACAATGAAAATAGTCCAGAAACATTAAAGCAATATCTCAACAGGTTTTTACTATGTAATCTGAGAGCAGCATAATACAGGGCAAGAGATCCTGATTCCAGGGATGTATGCCTTAGCCTGCTGCTTGGTGTAGTTTGGATAGAATCCCTGTATTCTCTTATGTAGATGTAGCAGAGCTGAGACTTCTTGGCTGTGTATAACCCTGCTCACACCCCTGACTGGCAGCTTCTTGTGTACAATGCGAACTGTGAGCAATCAGTGTTGGGGCTGGGTTAGGCTACTTTCACACATCAGTTTTTTGGCATCAGGCACAATCCGGCATGTGCCTAATGCAATGGATCCGGCGCAGAATATGCAAAAACGGATGCGCCTGATCCTTTTTTTTATGGTTCCGGTATACCTGATCCGTCAAAAAACAGATCCGGCGCATCTGGTTTTGCATCCATTTCGTCCGTTTTTTCAATAAATTAGAGCATGCTCAGTTTACAAAAACGGATCCGGCGGCCGCATCCGTTTTTTGCCGCATTACGCCGGATCCAGCGTCCATAGGCTTCTGTTGTAAATCACGCCGTATCACGCCAGATCCGGCGCGATGCAGTTTTTTGTCAGAGACAAAAAACGTTACAAGAGACGTTCCATCCGGCTGCCGCTTTAACCAATTACGACGGATCTGGCAAAAGCCATATGCAACGCAAGGCCATCAGGCACAAACCGGTGCTAATACAAATCAATGGGGATAAAACGGATCCGGCGCCAGATCCGTTTTATCTATTTTTTTCCGGATTGTGCCTGATAGAAAAAAACTGATGTAGCCTTAGGGCGGCTTTGCACGTTGCAACATCGCACGTGCGATGTTGGTGGGGTCAAATCGAAAGTGACGCACATCCGGCGTCACTTTCGACATCGTTGTGTGTAAATCCTAGATGATACGATTAACGAGCGCAAAAGCGTCGTTATCGTATCATCGGTGCAGGCTCCGACTTTTTCATAATTATGCTGCCGCGACAGGTACGATGTTGTTCCTCGTTCCTGCGGCAGCGCACATCGCTGTGTATGAAGCCGCAGGAGCGAGGAACATCTCCTTACCTGCCGCCGGCGGCTATACGGAAGGAAGGAGGTGGACGGGATGTTTACATCCTGCTCATCTCCGCCCCTCCACAGCTATTGGCCGCCTGCCGTGTGACGTCGCTATGACGCCACACGACCCGCCCCCTTAGGAAGGAGGCGGGTTGCCGGCCAGAGCGACGGTCGCAGGGCAGGTGAGTGCATGTGAAGCTGGCGTAGCGATAATTTTCGCTACGCCAGCTATCACAAGATATCGTACCTGTGACGGGGGCGGGGACTATCGCGTGCGACATCGCAGCATCGGCTTGCGATGTCGCAACGTGCAAAGCCCGCCTTAGGCTGCTTTCACACATCAGTTTTTTGGCACCAGGCACGATCAGGCGAAAAAACTGATGCGACGGATCCGGCGAAAAAAAGGATCAGTTGCATCAGTTTTTTCCATCAGTTCCTTCAGTTTTTTGACAGATCCTGTGTGATACTGAGCATGCTCAGTTAAAAAAACGGAACCGTCGTCCGGATCCGTTTTTTTTGCCGCATTACGCCGGATCTGGCGTCCATAGGCTTCCAACACGCCGTACGGCGCCAGGTCCGGCGCGATCCATTTTTTTTGCCGGACACAAAAACGTTCACTTCAACGTTTCATTCGGCCGCCGGACAAGTAAATTTTGCCGGATCTGGCAAAAAACAGATGAAACGCAAGGCCATCCGGCACAATCTGGCGCTAATGAAAGTCTATGGGGGGAAAAAACGGATGCGGCGGCAACAGACGCCGGATCCATTTTTTCATGTTTTTGCCGGATTGTGCCTGATGGCAAAAAACTGATGTGTGAAAGCAGCCTTAGGCTAGCGCCACACATCTGTGCTGCCGACACGTGTTTGTCATTTTTTACACGTACCGGCGGCACGGAGACACGTTAACCAATGCTACCCTATTGTAGCAGGCACACACACGTAAAACCACACGGAACGTGTGTCCGTGTGCGTTTGTACGTGTGTGCGTTTTTCAAAGCGTTGACATGTCAGTGATTTCTCCCGCAGCACGGGTGTCACACGGCCCGCACCCGTACCACACGGGTGTAGTGTGGATGCGGTCCCGTGTGACACGTGCCGGAGAAAACACACATGTCAGTGAAAAAAAAAAAAAACATTAACTCACCTTCTCCAGCCCTCCTGTCTCTGCCGCTGCTGCCTCTTGCTGCCGACCGCCGCTCATTATTCTCATTGAATATTCACTTCACTGCCTGGCAGCAGCAGCAGCGGGGAGACGGGAGGGCTGGAGACCGAGGATCAGCACCACGGACAGCAGCGCAAACAGCAGGAAGGACCAGGTGAGTATGATAATTACCGGTTCTACGTGTGCTATCGCGGATAGCACACGTAGAACACACGTGTCACGCACGTACCAGAGACACGTACTTACCTGCATGCAACACGCAGGGGAAATACGTGTCTCTCGGCACGTGCGTGAATTTCACGTGAGTGTGGCAGAAGCCTAACAGAGATTAGTCTGACTAGCCTGCACAAGACATGTAGCCAGGCAGTGATAATCTCCTGTTGATAAAACACTGATTGTATTGAAACTACAGCTCTCTGCCCTCACAGTATGCTGTGTGTAGACATTTTGCTTTGTTTGTTGCCCTGGGGTTAGATCTATATGGTATGCGTATTACCTCGATATATTCTGAGAGTTTATGGCTAATTTCATTGAGCTGATGGTCTCATGCTTCCACAGATGTTTATCATCTGATGTTCTACTTTTACAGTTTTACTGTGGGAACTTCTACATTAGATCGTTGTGTAAATTACAGTCTGATTTTTCTTTTAATTGCACTGTGTTTAGCATGGTTAGGTGAATGATGATCATCGCAGACGGGAAGAACATCTTTATTTTTCTACGGCTGTTCTAAATAAACTCTGAATCACGTTGGAAAACATACAATTACCTTGGACTAAAGTGTGTAAAATCGGAGCTATTTATAAAAGTGTAGCCTGCAAAATCACACAAACGCTGACAACTCAGTAATAAAGACGTTGCCTGTTTCAGTCGGCTTTGTGTCTTTTGTGGTTTCGGGCAAAGGAGGCCACAGAGGACACAATCCCACTCAAGTGATCGATGACAGAGATGCCCATTGACTTCAAAGGGGATTCTGTACGGCATCGAGAAGGAGCACTTACACAGAAGACGTTGCCTGATTCAGTCGGCTTCATGTCTTGTGGCTTTGGTGAAAGGGGGCTACAGAGGGCACAATCTCACTCAAGCAATCGATGACATAGATGCCCATTGACTTCAAAGGGGATTCTTTATGGCTTCAAGAATGAGCATTTACACAAAAAGACGTTGCCTTGATTCAATCAAGTCGGCTTCATGTTTTTTGTGGCTTTGGTCAAAGGAGCCTACAGAGGGCACATTCCCACTCAAGCAATCGATGACATAGATGCCCATTGACCTCAAAGGGGATTTTGCACGGCTTCGAGAAGGAGCACTTACAAAGAAGACATTGGCTGTTTCAGTCGGCTTCATGTCTTTTGTGGCCTTGATCTAAGGATACTACAGAGAGCACAATCCACTCAAGCAATCATTGACATAGATGCCCATTGACTTCAAAGGGGATTCTAAACGGGTTCAAGAACGAGCGTTTACGCAGAAGATGTTGCCTCTTTCAGTCAGCTTCATGTCTTCTGTGGCTTCGGTTTAAGGAGTCTACAGAGGGTACAATCCCACTCAAGCAATCGATGACATAAATGCCCATTGACTTCAAAGGGGATTCTGTACGGCTTCGAGAACGAGCTCTTACACAGAAGACGTTGCCCCATAGATGACAATTGAGGCACAACCTAAAACGACTTTATCAAAGATTTTACCAATTTAAAGTTGTCATTCCATATTTTGCCCCCATGTTGTTTACTAATCATATTCACACTTCATTGTCTCATCCATTTTATTGTCTTTATTTTTTACTGTACCTATTTTACCCACATTGCTCCACATTTATTGACCCTTTTACGACAATTTTGAGCCCGAAAAAAGTTGAAAAATGGGCAGATTTGCAAATTGTGCTAAATATTCTCTTTTAAAGCCACACAAGTCTTGGATGAGATCCTCTACTACCATTTCCTCTACGATCACTATCCTTTTCCGTAACGGGAGAGAGGAGGAGACGCGGGCAATTCCTGTTATTGGTGCTCTTTTGACGCCACTGTTAAAATTGACTTTATTGTACTTTAACCTATTGTCCAGCAATTTTTTATTACTACTTTTACTTATATCAATAAGGTTATATATAGAATGTTTTTTTTATAGACGAGTCAGCTATTTCTTACTCTAGTTCCTTTGTATATACAGTACAGACCAAAAGTTTGGACACACCTTCTCATTCAAAGAGTTTGCTTTCTTTTCATGACTCTGAAAATTGTAGATTCACATTGAAGGCATCAAAACTATGAATTAACACATGTGGAATGAAATACTTAACAAAAAAGTGTGAAACAACTGAAAATATGTCTTATATTCTAGGTTCTTCAAAGTAGCCACCTTTTGCTTTGATTACTGCTTTGCACACTCTTGGCATTCTCTTGATGAGCTTCAAGAGGTAGTCACCGGAAATGGTCTTCCAACAGTCTTGAAGGAGTTCCTAGAGATGCTTAGCAATTGTTGGCCCTTTTGCCTTCACTCTGCGGTCCAACTCACCCCAAACCATCTCGATTGGGTTCAGGTCTGGTGACTGTGGAGGCTAGGTCATCTGGCGTAGCACCCCCATCACTCTCCTTCTTATTCAAATAGCCATTACACAGCCTGGAGGTGTGTTTGGGGTTATTGTCCTGTTGAAAAATAAATGATGGTCCAACTAAACGCAAACCGGATGGAATAGCATGCTGCTGCAAGATGCTGTGGTAGCCATGCTGGTTCAGTATACCTTCAATTTTGAATAAATCCCCAACAGTGTCACCAAAAAGCACCCCCCACACCATCACACCTCCTCCTCCATGCTTCACGGTGAGAACTAGGCATGTAGAGTCCATCCGTTCACCTTTTCTGCGTTGCACAAAGACACTGTGATTGGATCCAAAGATCTCAGATTTGGACTCATCAGACCAAAGCACAGATTTCCACTGGTCTAATGTACATTTCTTGTGTTCTTTAGCTCAAAGAAGTCTCTTCTGCTTGTTGTCTGTCCTTAGCAGTGGTTTCCTAGCAGCTATTTTACCATGAAGGCTTGCTGCACAAAGTCTCCTCTTAACAGTTGTTCTACAGATGTGTCTGCTGCTAGAACTGTGTGGCATTGACCTGGTCTCTAATCTGAGCTGCTGTTAACCTGCGATTTCTGAGGCTGGTGACTCGGATAAACTTATCCTCTGCAGCAGAGGTGACTCTTGGTCTTCCTTTCCTGGGGCGGTCATCATGTGAGCCATTTTCTTTTAGCGTTTGATGGTTTTTGCCACTGCACTTGGGGACACTTTCAAAGTAGGACTATCAGCTGTGTATCCACCAGACTTCTGCACAACACAACTGATGGTCCCAACCCCATTTATAAAGCAAGAAATACCACTTATTAAACTTGACAGGGCACACCTGTGAAGTGAAAACCATTTCCGGTGAATACCTCTTGAAGCTCATCAAGAGAATGCCAAGAGTGTGCAAAGCAGTAATCAAAGCAAAAGGTGGCTACTTTGAAGAACCTAGAATATATATTCTATTCTATAATTATATCGAAAATATAAGACATATTTTCAGTTGTTTCACAATTTTTTGTTAAGTATTTCATTCCACATGTGTTAATTCATAGTTTTGATGCCTTCAATGTGAATCTACAATTTTCAGAGTCATGAAATTAAAGAAAACTCTTTGAATGAGGTGTGTCCAAACTTTTGGTCTGTACTGTATACGTTATGTGTTTTTATAATCCTTAAAAATGTTAATACAAAAATTATGTTAAAAAAATCTCGTTTTACGTTATAGTTGGCAAAAGTTAAAAAGTTAGTATGTTTTACCGAGGGGGTGTGCGCAACAACATTTTAGATATCCTTAAATGGCGCGATTTTAGGTGTATATTTATCGTTGTTCGTTGAAGACATACATTTAATATTCTAACTTTCACACAATTCAAAATCCACCAAAGTTATTAAGAGGTGTGCACATTTTTATTATTATAATAATAATTTTTATTTCTATAGCGCCAACATATCCCGCAGCACTTTACAATTCAGAGGGTACGTGTAGAAACAAGATAAGACACTAGAGTAACACATATCTTCACGCATACCAAGAGGAGTGAGGGCCCTGCTCTTAAGCTTACAGTCTATGAGGAAATAGGGGTAAAACAAAAGGTAAAAATAAAATGTTTGCTGTATATGGTCCAGCCATTAGTATATAGCCAAAATCTGTACAAATACCGTGCGTGGAAGAGAGAACAGGTGAGTCGTAGTGGTGGTAAGTGCCACTATACTCACTGCAGTAGTCGCTCTGCTCTCCCCAGCCTCAGCTTATCTCTCTGAGCCTTCTGCAGCCTTGCCACACTGCTGCATCCTCCTGCTACTGGTGAGCTCCACCTGGCTATAGGGAGGTATGGCCAGTTACTGCTGGTGTTTAACCCTACTGTGTCCGGCAGAATTTCAGTTCCCTGACCTATCATCAAGCAGCAGGTTGTTCCTGAGGCATCTCCTAACATCACTCCTCACCTGATCTAGGTTCTAGCTCTGTTCCAGTGTAGATTCCCGCAAGAAGCTGCTTCCTTGTATTGTCTGTTCCGTTTTCTAACCCAGCTTGCTTACTCACTTATCCCGCCCTCTCTGCTCCTGACTCCAGCTACATATTTTGAACCAGTGCTGCCTGCCCTGACCTTGGATTGTCTGACTATGTCTTTTGCCTTTGTCCTTGTGTACCTATCACTCATGTTCCTTACCCTCCGGTCAGCTGCGATAGTCCCAGGGACTGCCCTGGAGTGGTACTTGGTGACTACTAGCAGCCCAGCCAATCCTAAAAACCAGAGGCGCCAATAAACACATGGTAGTCACTTATTCATACCCCTCTAGGGTAAGCCCAATCTGTGGTGCAGTGGGTCCAGGTTGAGAATGGGCGCTGTGCTGGCTGCGGTGGGGGCTGTGCTGTCTGCGGTAGAGGCTGAGTTGGCGGCTGTGCTGGCTGCAGTGAGGGCGGCTGTGGTGCAGGGCAGTGCGGCGGGTACCCTAGATGCTCTGTCAGCAGTGTGGGCTTCAAATAATGGCATCAGAGTTGGCAGGTGCGCAGATGGAGCTCTCGGCTCAAGATCTCATCTTCGCACACGCTGCCTCTGGCCCATTGATCTCCCAGCAAGTGGACTTAAGGAAAATGGCGCCTGGAGGTGGTGCGTGCGTAGATAAGATCTCGGCTTGTCATTGAGCTGAGAGCTTAATCTGTGCATGTGCTGACTCCGGGCGCCATTTCTTTGAAGCCCGCACCACCGGCAGAGCTTCTGGGACACCTGTCGCACCGCCCTGCTCCATAGCAGCCCACAGAGCATCCCCCACTGCAGCCAGCACAGCCGCCCGCAGCCAGCACACCGCCCCAACAGCAGCCAGCACAGCCACCCCCAGCGCTGCCAGCACAGCCCCCACCACAGCACTTGCAGCATCGCCCTACCCCTGCCTCCTGTGACCCCGCTACACCATATAAGACCCCCCCTTTTTTTTTTTACCTTTTTTATCTCTAAATTTGGGGTGCGTCTTATAATCCGGTGCGCCTTATAAGCGAAAAATATAGTATATTACAGTGGCTTCTTCAGGCAGGATACCATTACATTACATTGGCGGGTATTCAAATTAATGGCATTAAACTAATGGATTGGCCAGGTCCGCCAGGTTCAGAGACACTAGAGAGGGGATACTAATATAGCATAAGGGCAGGGCTGTCTTTATTACCTAACCACTTTAGTTTGGAGTTCTATATTGCCGATTATAATGCAGGAGTTGGAAATAGACCTAAAAATCAAACGGAAACATTAAAAACCTAGATTAAAACTTCATATATTTGATTCTCACGCTTATGATGGGATTAATGAAATCTGCATCAAAGACCAAAATTACATTCACTGAAGCCATAGTAGATTCTAAAATAAACTTTTCCAAAATATTTAAAACACATATCTATTTTTCGAGCTGTTAGAAAAAATGTAATAGACTGCGCACATCTGGGGAACAGTAGTAGCAAGAGATAGGAGCAATCTGAATCCAGAGCTGTCTGGCGGAGTCCCTTTAGGGCCAGTGACCTGGCAAAGGTTTAGAGTCTCTTTAGTGAGCCTATAATTACTATGTAATATATACAGAAACACTCTGGGTGACATGTGCAAGCAGGTTTAACAAAAGTTCAAATAACACTGCAGATGAGAAAAGCACGTCCAAAAATCCTGCACCAACACTTACACCAAAACTTTATAGACCTGTAGAAATCTGGAAACTTTGTTGTTTTCAGCACTGATGGGTAAAGTACTCTAAAAACAAAGCACATACAAATTACAAAATCTGTGTTTTCGCCTTTAAGTTTTGAATTGTGCAAATGCAAAAATAATTGTCCTACTCAAAATTTCTTTTGTAAATGAACTAGTAACTGTAATGGATACAGGTTTGCTGGCTGGCATTCAAATGGTGTGTCCTATATGTACTTATAGTCAATGTACGTCTTAAGGCCCCGTCACACACACAGATAAATCTTTGGCAGATCTGTGGTTGCAGGGAAATCATGGACATATTGTTCCATTTGGACACAGCCACAAACCTGGCACTGATTGTCCACAATTTCACTGCAACCACAGATCTGCCACAGATCTGCCACAGATCTGCCACAGATCTGCCACAGATCTGCCACAGATCTGCCACAGATTTATCTCTGTGTGTGACAGGGCCTTTAGGTTCATCTGAAAGCAATACGCTATAGGCAGGACGTTTCGCACTCCTTACAATATATAAGAACATTATTAACCGGCAAACAAGTTATATGACTGTTGGTCGATCAAAGCTTTGGGAGATCATTTGGCCGACAGCCATCTTGGTCCTCTCTCCCATACACAGAAGCACTTGTCATAGGTGACAGACAGTTAAGTGGTTTCTGGCAATAGAAGGTCACAGTGTTTGGCTCCCTGACTTTCTGCCGTGCTTGCTGTTAGTATTCATTGTACTAGGTAGCTTTCCTGCTGGATTTTCATCTGTCCCCTTTTAGGACCCAGGGGAGCTCACCTTCCACCCAGCTGCTGATTATCAGTATTCCCCTTGTGCTTATGTCGCGGGCGGAGGAGGGGAAGCTGCGCTCACCCACTGCTCGGGTCCGGCTGCTGCTGCTGCTCGGTGGTGGCTCGAGTGGTGGGCCGGATCCCGGGGACTCGAGCGGCATTCCTCGCCCGTGAGTGAAAAGGGGTTTGGTTTTGGGGATTTATTGTCCGTGACGCCACCCACGGTTGTGGTGAGATTGGTGACACCACTGCTGCTCTGGACGGGGATCCCGGGAGCGATGACAGGGAGCAGCTTGGATGTTGGTTCTCCCCTCCATGGGTAGGGGGTTGGTTGTCCCGGGGCCCGGTGATGGGGTAGGGATGGATGGCAGGCGGGTTACGGGGCCTGGTGAGGTGCAGGGTCGCGGGGGCAGCGCTGTGCCGCACGGCACGGGGGTACTCACTCAGCCAATCATGAACACAAAGTCTCCGATAAAACAAACGGCTGGATGGACGGGTCCCACAGACGGCTGCGGTGTTTCTCCTCCCGGCAGGTTAATGGTGACTGCCTTTCCCTGCACCTGTGTAGTGTAGACGGTTCCAATGGGTTCCCACCGGTAACCCGTTCCCCAGCTTGGATATGTGCTGAAGTCGCCCCTTTTGCCCGCAGGCTCTGGCCCTGGGAACTGTAGCCTTGGCGGTGACTGTGTTTCCCTCTAACGGTTGGACGGTTGCCTTCTATCGGGACTTGGCTGCTGGGAAACCCCGGAGGTTCCCTTCGCTAATGGATTTGACAATTTCAGCGGCGACTCCTAGCCTTGTCGGGGTCCGTAAGCCCTGCCGGTTGGTGCTGGCTTCTCTTTGCGTACCGGTCCGGTACCGCCGGGCCACCGCCCGTCCATGGTCCTTACGGCTAGCTCTGTCGCGGGCGGAGGAGGGGACGCCGCGCTCTCCCTACTGCTCGGGTCCGGCTGCCGCTGCGGCTGCTGCGGCCTGCTGCTGCCGCTGCTCGGTGCCTCGAGTGATGGGCCGGATCCCAGGGACTCGAGCGGCACTCCTCGCCCGTGAGTGAAAGGGGATTGGGATTTGGGGATAGTTTATTGTCCGTGACGCCACCCACGGTTGTGGTGATTGAATGTACACCACCGCTGCTCTGGCTGGGGATCCCGGGAGTGATGGTGTGGAGCAGCCAGTTGTTGTGTTGCCCCTCCGTGGGTAGGGGTTGGTGATCTCGGGGCCCAGTGATGGGATTGGAATGGTGGACAGGCGGGGATGGGGCCTGTGGAGGTGCAGGGGCGCAGGGACAGCGCTGTGCCGCACGGCACGGAGGTACTCACTCAGCCAGTGAACACGACACAGTTCTCGGTAAACAAACGGCTGGTTGGACGGGTCCCTCGGACGGTTCACGGTGCTGATGTTCCCTGCAGTTAGCGGTGACGGTCTCTTCCCTGCACCTATGAAAGTCTCTTTGGTAGCGATGGGTCCCCACCGGTAACCCGCTCCCCGGCTTGGATATGGAGCTCCACTCTTGCCCGCAGGCGCTGGCCCTGGGAAACTGGTGCCTTGGCGGTGGCGGTGTCTCCCCTCTACGGTTGGACTGTTGCCTTCAGACGGGACTTGGTTGTTGGGAGACAGTCGTCCCCTTCACTGACGGATTTGGCAAATTCGGCGACTCCAAGCCTTGCCGGGATCCGAAAGGCCCCTGCCCTGGTGCTAACTAATCTTCGTGTACCGCTCCGGTACCGCCGGGTCACCACCCGTCCACGGTCCTTTCGGCAACCTCCAATCAGTCTCGCCTGCAGACGGTCACCGCCGTCTGCCAACCTTGCTGTCTCAGTCCGGGGCACACACCCGGACTAACTTCAGGCTTCTTTCTGTCACTTTCTCTTGCTCTTTTACCACTTCACTTCACTTCCTTTCAACTCTAACACTCATCTGCTTGTTTACTCCTTCACTTCCCTAGCTTAACTTCTTCTCAGACTCTAGTCTGACTTCAACTGCCTGGTTTTCCCGCCTCCAGGGCTGTGAACTCCTCGGTGGGCGGAGCCAACCGCCTGGCCCACCCCCTGGTGTGGACATCAGCCCCTGGAGGGAGGCAACAAGGATTTTTGTTTGACTTAGGTGTGCCTGACCGGGGTGTGGGGTGTGTTGGTGTAGTACCTGTGACGTCCTGGCTTATCCAGGGCGCCACACTTACATACTCCCATCTTCCCTGGACTGGTGCTGGTAATATTATTCAGTTCATTCAAGCTCATCCCGCCCACCTCCTTCCTTCCACATTACCGGTGGAGGCAGGTAAGGAGATGTTCCTCGCTCCTGCGGTGTCACACACAGCGATGTGTGGTGCCGCAGGAACGAGGAACAACATCGCTAAAAAAAAGAAAATGATTTTTTGTTTCAGGACAACCTCTCTGAGGCAAACGATTTTGACCGCTTTTGCGATCGTTTAAGGCCGCTCATAAGTGTCACACGCTGCGATATCGTGAATGACGCCGGATGTGCGTCACAAACAACGTGACCCGAGGATAATTCATTAACGATATCGTAGCGTGTAAACCCCGCTTTAGAGTTGCAGCAGAAACCGAAGCATAAGTTGAGATTGGTGAAGAAATGGTTCAGTGACAATGAAGTAGAGGTGCTGGATTTGCCCACAGTTCCCAGACCTCAACCTAGTCAAACACTTGTGGTTAGATTTGAATAAAAAGCTGTATACATACCCAAGTGAGTTGATCAGTATGCACCAACACTTGGATTGTGTAGAAAAGACCTGGGAACAGATGTCAGTAGAGACCTGTTCAAATCTGATCGAGAGTATGCCCAGAAGGATTCAGGCAGAGTTGAAAGACAAACGTGGATTCACACAATAATAACAAAATAATTTAAACTTGGTTTTTAGGAGCAAAACAGTAACAATGCAGTGACATCACAAGAATCTGCATAACTAATCATGTGCTATATAGCTGCAAATGAAATTTATGTATGAGACAGCCAAGATGATTGTCTATAAAATGAAGGTAGTTTCACATTTGAAGCTGTAGTGTATGATGAGATATGGAGCTTGAAAGACAAAACTTCAAAATGTTTTTACCCTTTTGCTGGTCTGTACACAGTACAAAAAGAGTAGCCATTAAAATTTAACAGGCTGGATCCTTCTCTTCCCTGACATCATCTGCCGGATGAGAGTTGGGAGGACCCCATATACAGTGGGGTGACTGATCTCACTCAAATTGGCAGGTTCATCCATCTTTTGGGCGGTTTGCCTGCTGTGATAATAATGAAACAAATAACTGGCGAAAAAAATGGCAGCCCAACCTCTGTTTCACATCTTATAAGTAGCCAATCATGTCAAAATTAGCATGTTCAGACGATTGTAGTTTATGGCCACCATGATGATCTGTAAAGCTTGGTCTAGCGTACTTGTGGACCTTGGGTTCTATAGAGCTGTGTTATTTTTAAAAATATGTTGACTTTTTTTTACTACTTGTTTTCTTTATTTCTTAAAAAGCAAACATAATTCATACAATCCAATAATCTGCCTTCACAGTGGCCTAAAGCCGGCCAAACACATGAGAGAACATGCCCAGTCCTTTGTTCCCCTATGAGATAAGTGCTGTCAGATGTGTCGAGCAGCAGCCTATCCCCCTCTCACTGCTGTAAAAGGGTTTATGAAGGAGTCTAGGGGTGGGGGGAATATACATGACAGCCATCGGATGTATATGACCGGATATAGGTATTCTGGAATCACAGATATTTTCTGTATATCCTTCCCAAAGATATTCGATGGAGCGCTTTTCAAATATATTTTTATATGTATATATATATATATATATATATATATATATATATACATGCACTGTTTATAGTTAGCTGAAGCCTTCTTGCTGAAGATACAAGTCTACTACCTTATATGACCTTAGAATAACATAGAAAGTTTACATTATTTTATAAATGCTTATAAGAAAAGCATCTTTTAATTCTAGGTCCTCCACTTTCTATAGTATGAATCCTCCTGACAGACTACTTGGAAAATTACTACCCCTCTGTAGAGTGGTGGGGTGGACAATTTGGGGTGGTGGTGTGGTAATGTAGAGTGCTGATGTGGGTAAAGCAGAGTGGTGGTGCAGGTAATTTATAGTGGTGGTGCGGGTCATTTAGAGTGGTTGTACGGGTAATGTAGAGTGGTGGTGCTGGTAATGTAAAGTGGTGCGGGTAATGTATAATTTTAGCACAGGTTATGTAGCATGGTGATGTGGGTAATTTAGAGTGATGGTGCAGGTAATGTAGAGTGGTGGTGCAGGTAATATACAATGGTGGTGCAGTTAATGTAGAGTTATGGTCAGGTTATGTAGAGTGGTGGTGCAGGTAATGTAGAGTGGTGATGTGGCTAATGTAGTGGTGAGGGTACTGTAGAGTGGTTACTCAGGTAATGTAGAGTGGTGGTGAGAGTAAAGTACAGTGGTGTTCGTGGGTAATGTAGAGTGGTAATGTTGAGTGGTGTTGTGGGTAATGTAGAGTAGTTGTGCGGGTACTGTAGAGTGATGGTGCAGGTAAAGTAGAATGGTGGTGCAGGTAATGTAGAGTTATGGCCAGGTTATGTAAAGTGTTGGTGCAGGTAATGTAGAGTGGTGGTGCAGGTAATGTAGAGGGGTGGTGCAGGTAATGTAGAGTGGTGGTGCAGGTAATGTAGAGGGGTGATGCAGGTAATGTAGAGTGGTGGTGCAGGTAATGTAGAGGGGTGATGCAGGTAATGTAGAATGGTGGTGCAGGTAATGTAGAGAGGTGGTGCAGGTAATGTAGAGTGGTTTGTCAGATAATGTAGTGTGGTGGCTCGGATAAAATAGAGTGGTTTTGTGGATAATGTAGAGTGGTAATGTAGAGTGATTGCATAGGTTATGTAGAGTGGTGGTGCAGATAATGTAGAGTGGTGGCATAAGTAATATAGTGTGGTGGTGCGGAAATGTAGAGTGGTGGTGCGGATAATGTAGAGTGGTGGTGCGGATAATGTAGAGTGGTGGTGCGGATAATGTAGAGTGGTGGTGCGGATAATGTAGAGTGGTGGTGCGGATAATGTAGAGTGGTTACATAGTTACATAGTTACTTAGGTTGAAAAAAGACCTAGGTCCATCTAGTTCAACCTTCCTCCACCAGTTCTACATTTAGTCACTAAGTCATTTATAACCAACAATGTTTTGTGTACTGAGGAAATCATCCAGCCCTTTTTTAAAAGCTGTTATAGTATCTGCCATTACTACCTCTTGTGGTAGTGTATTCCACAGTCTGACCGCTCTAACTGTAAAGAACCCTTTCCTATTTAGGTGTCGGAATCGCTTTTCTTCCACTCGCAGTGAGTGCCCCCTGGTCCTTAGTACTGTCTTTGGAAGAAATAAGTCATGTGCCAGTCCTTTATATTGACCACACATGTATTTATACATATAAATGAGATCTCCTCTGAGACGTCTTTTTTCTAAGCTAAACATATCTAACTTTTTCAACCTGTCATCATATGGGAGGCCTTCCATTCCTTGTAATAGTCTAGTTGCCCGCCTTTGAACTGACTCTTCTGAATGTCCTTTTTAAAATGTGGAGCCCAAAACTGGATCCCGTATTCCAGATGTGGCCTTACAAGTGATTTATAGAGGGGTAACAATACGTTGAGATCCCAGGATCTAATCTCTCTTTTTATACACCCTAAAATCTTGTTTGCTTTAGCAGCTGCTGCTTGACATTGAGTGCTGCTGCTCAGCTTATTTGTAATGAGAATACCCAAGTCCTTCTCCTGTTCTGTAGTCCCGAGTTTACTTCCATTTATTGTATACGCAGCTATAGGATTACTCCGTCCTAGGTGCATTACTTTACATTTATCAACATTAAATCTCATTTGCCAAGTATCTGCCCATTCTGACATCTTATCCAGATCTTTTTGTAATATTGTACTATCCAGGTCAGTTTTTAATATCCTACATAGTTTGGTGTCATCGGCAAAGACTGACACTGTACTATCAATCCCATCCACAAGGTCATTAATAAAGAGAGTAAAAAGAATCGGTCCAAGCACAGATCCCTGCGGCACCCCACTGCTGACTATAGCCCATTTAGAGAATGTACCATTTATGACTACTCTTTGTTTCCTATCTTTTAGCCAATTCCTTACCCAGTTGCATATTGTGTCCCCTAGTCCTTGCTTCGGGAGCTTTAGTATAAGGCTATTATGTGGTACAGTATCAAATGCCTTTGCAAAGTCCAAATAAATCACATCAGCTGCATTACCAATATCCAGGTTTGAACTTACCCCCTCATAGAACCCCAACAGGTTGGTTAGACACGACTTATCTTTCATGAATCCATGCTGTTTGTCAGTTATCAGATTATTTTCTGCAATATATTTTTGCATGTCATCCCTTAAAATGCCCTCAAAAACTTTGCATACTACTGATGTCAGGCTTACTGGACGGTAGTTGCCTGGATCTACCCTCTTACCTTTTTTAAATATCGGTACCACATCAGCAATCCTCCAATCCTGAGGCACCAACCCTGTTACAAGTGAGTCTAAAAAGATGAGATACAGCGGTCTGTCGATTACGGAGCTCAATTCCCTCAATATTCGTGGATGAATGCCATCTGGCCCTGGGGATTTGTCAATGTTTAATTTACTCAGACGTAGGCGTACTTCATCTTGTGTTAAATTAATTATATCGGGTGGTGGACTTTGATTTTTCACTTGTTGAATGATCCCTGGTACAGTCAGTTCCTTGGTGAATACAGATGAGAAATGCCTATTTAATATCTCAGTCTTTTGTTTGTCCTCTATAACTAACTTGTTATTATATTTTAAGGGGCCAATACTATCCTTTGTTTTCCTTTTGGCATTAATGTATTTATAAAAGATTTTGGGATTTATTTTAATGTCATTGGCGATTTTTGTTTCAGTAGCTAATTTTGCTTGTTTGATTTCTTTTTTACATTTCCTATTGATATCTTTATACTCCTGCAATGCTATTTCTGTATTCTCAGCCTTTAAGATTTTAAATGCCCTTTGTTTTTGTTTTATTATACTTTGTACAGTCTTATTTATCCATAGTGGTTTCTTTTTATTCCTGGACATTTTATTACCAGAGGGTATACGTTTTTTACAGGACTCTAGTAGTATATCCTTAAACTTACCCCATTTATGTTCACTATCCCCAGTTACCATGACTTTGTCCCAATCTACACATTTAAGCTCTTCCCTTAATTTGTTGAAATCAGAGTGGTTGTGCGTATAATGTAGAGTGGTGGTGCGTATAATGTAGAGTGGTGGTGTGTATAATGTAGAGTGGTGGTGCGGATAATGTAGAGTGGTGGTGCGGATAATGTAGAGTGGTAGTGCGGATAATATAGAGTGGTGGTGCGGATAATGTAGAGTGGTGGTGCGGATAATGTAGAGTGGTGCGGATAATGTAGAGTGGTGGTGCGGATAATGTAGAGTGGTAGTGCGGATAATGTAGAGTGGTGGTGCGGATAATGTAGAGTGGTAGTGCGGATAATGTAGAGTGGTGGTGCGGATAATGTAGAGTGGTGGTGCGGATAATGTAGAGTGGTGGTGCGGATAATGTAGAGTGGTGGTGCGGATAATGTAGAGTGGTAGTGCGGATAATGTAGAGTGGTAGTGCGGATAATATAGAGTGGTGGTGCGAATAATGTAGAGTGGTAGTGCGTATAATGTAGAGTGGGGGTGCGTATAATGTAGAGTGGTGGTGCGTATAATGTAGAGTGGTAGTGCGGATAATGTAGATTGGTGGTGCGTATAATGTAGAGTGGTGGTGCGGATAATGTAGAGTGGTGGTGCGGATAATGTAGAGTGGTAGTGCGGATAATGTAGAGTGGTAGTGCTGATAATGTAGAGTGGTGGTGCGGATAATGTAGAGTGGTGGTGCGGATAATGTAGAGTGGTAGTGCGGATAATGTAGAGTGGTGGTGCGGATAATGTAGAGTGGTGGTGCGGATAATGTAGAGTGGTGGTGCGGATAATTTAAAGTGGTGGTGCGGATAATGTAGAGTGGTGGTGCGGATAATGTAGAGTGGTGGTGCGGATAATGTAGAGTGGTGGTGCGGATAATGTAGAGTGGTGGTGCGGATAATGTAGAGTGGTGGTGCGGATAATGTAGAGTGGTGGTGTGTATAATGTAGAGTGGTGGTGCGGATAATGTAGAGTGGTAGTGCGGATAATGTAGAGTGGTAGTGCGGATAATGTAGAGTGGTGGTGTGTATAATGTAGAGTGGTGGTGTGTATAATGTAGAGTGGTGGTGCGGATAATGTAGAGTGGTAGTGCGGATAATGTAGAGTGGTGGTGCGGATAATGTAGAGTGGTAGTGCGGATAATGTAGAGTGGTGGTGCGGATAATGTAGAGTGGTGGTGCGGATAATGTAGAGTGGTGGTGCGGATAATGTAGAGTGGTGGTGCGGATAATGTAGAGTGGTAGTGCGGATAATGTAGAGTGGTGGTGCGGATAATGTAGAGTGGTGGTGCGGATAATGTAGAGTGGTGGTGCGGATAATGTAGAGTGGTGGTGCGGATAATGTAGAGTGGTGGTGCGGATAATGTACAGTGGTGGTGCGGATAATGTAGAGTGGTGGTGCGGATAATGTAGGGTGGTGGTGCGGATAATTTAAAGTGGTGGTGCGGATAATGTAGAGTGGTGGTGCGGATAATGTAGAGTGTTGGTGCGGATAATGTAGAGTGGTGGTGCGGATAATGTACAGTGGTGGTGCGGATAATGTAGGGTGGTAGTGCGGATAATGTAGAGTGGTGGTGCGGATAATGTAGAGTGGTGGTGCGGATAATGTAGAGTGGTGGTGCGGATAATGTAGAGTGGTGGTGCGGATAATGTAGAGTGGTGGTGCGGATAATGTAGAGTGGTGGTGCGGATAATGTAGAGTGGTGGTGCAGGTAATGTACAGTGGTGGTGCGGATAATGTAGAGTGGTGGTACGGATAATGTAGAGTGGTGGTGCGGATAATGTAGAGTGTTGGTGCGGATAATGTAGAGTGGTGGTGCGGATAATGTAGAGTGGTGGTGCGGATAATGTAGAGTGGTGGTGCGGATAATGTAGAGTGGTGGTACGGATAATGTAGAGTGGTGGTGCGGATAATGTAGAGTGTTGGTGCGGATAATGTAGAGTGGTGGTGCGGATAATGTAGAGTGGTGGTGCGGATAATGTAGAGTGGTGGTGCGGATAATGTAGAGTGGTGGTGCGGATAATGTAGAGTGGTGGTGCGGATAATGTAGAGTGGTGGTGCGGATAATGTAGAGTGGTAGTGCGGATAATGTAGAGTGGTGGTGCGGATAATGTAGAGTGGTAGTGCGGATAATGTAGAGTGGTGGTGTGGATAATGTAGAGTGGTGGTGCGGATAATGTAGGGTGGTGGTGCGGATAATGTAGGGTGGTGGTGCGGATAATGTAGAGTGGTGGTGCGGATAATGTAGAGTGGTGGTGCGTATAATGTAGAGTGGTGGTGCGGATAATGTAGAGTGGTGGTGCGTATAATGTAGAGTGGTGGTGCGGATAATGTAGAGTGGTGGTGCGGATAATGTAGAGTGGTGGTGCGTATAATGTAGAGTGGTGGTGCGTATAATGTAGAGTGGTGGTGCGGATAATGTAGAGTGGTGGTGCGGATAATGTAGAGTGGTGGTGCGGATAATGTAGAGTGGTGGTGCGGATAATGTAGAGTGGTGGTGCGGATAATGTAGAGTGGTGGTGCGGATAATGTAGAGTGGTGGTGCGGATAATGTAGAGTGGTAGTGCGGATAATGTAGAGTGGTGGTGCGGATAATGTAGAGTGGTGGTGCGGATAATGTAGAGTGGTGGTGCGGATAATGTAGAGTGGTGGTGCGGATAATGTAGAGTGGTGGTGCGGATAATGTAGAGTGGTGGTGCGGATAATGTAGAGTGGTGGTGCGGATAATGTAGAGTGGTAGTGCGGATAATGTAGAGTGGTGGTGCGTATAATGTAGAGTGGTGGTGTGTATAATGTAGAGTGGTGGTGCGGATAATGTAGAGTGGTAGTGCGGATAATGTAGAGTGGTGGTGCGGATAATGTAGAGTGGTAGTGCGGATAATGTAGAGTGGTGGTGCGTATAATGTAGAGTGGTGGTGCGGATAATGTAGAGTGGTGGTGCGGATAATGTAGAGTGGTAGTGCGGATAATGTAGAGTGGTGGTGCGGATAATGTAGAGTGGTGGTGCGGATAATGTAGAGTGGTGGTGCGGATAATGTAGAGTGGTGGTGCGTATAATGTAGAGTGGTGGTGCGGATAATGTAGAGTGGTAGTGCGGATAATGTAGAGTGGTAGTGCGAATAATGTAGAGTGGTGGTGTGTATAATGTAGAGTGGTGGTGTGTATAATGTAGAGTGGTGGTGCGGATAATGTAGAGTGGTAGTGTGGATAATGTAGAGTGGTGGTGCGGATAATGTAGAGTGGTGGTGCGGATAATGTAGAGTGGTAGTGCGGATAATGTAGAGTGGTGGTGCGGATAATGTAGAGTGGTGGTGCGGATAATGTAGAGTGGTGGTGCGGATAATGTAGAGTGGTGGTGCGGATAATGTAGAGTGGTGGTGCGGATAATGTAGAGTGGTAGTGCGGATAATGTAGAGTGGTGGTGTGTATAATGTAGAGTGGTGGTGTGTATAATGTAGAGTGGTGGTGCGGATAATGTAGAGTGGTAGTGCGGATAATGTAGAGTGGTGGTGCGGATAATGTAGAGTGGTAGTGCGGATAATGTAGAGTGGTGGTGCGTATAATGTAGAGTGGTGGTGCGGATAATGTAGAGTGGTGGTGCGGATAATGTAGAGTGGTAGTGCGGATAATGTAGAGTGGTGGTGCGGATAATGTAGAGTGGTGGTGCGGATAATGTAGAGTGGTGGTGCGGATAATGTAGAGTGGTGGTGCGGATAATGTAGAGTGGTGGTGCGTATAATGTAGAGTGGTGGTGCGGATAATGTAGAGTGGTAGTGCGGATAATGTAGAGTGGTAGTGCGAATAATGTAGAGTGGTGGTGTGTATAATGTAGAGTGGTGGTGTGTATAATGTAGAGTGGTGGTGCGGATAATGTAGAGTGGTAGTGTGGATAATGTAGAGTGGTGGTGCGGATAATGTAGAGTGGTGGTGCGGATAATGTAGAGTGGTAGTGCGGATAATGTAGAGTGGTGGTGCGGATAATGTAGAGTGGTAGTGCGGATAATGTAGAGTGGTGGTGCGGATAATGTAGAGTGGTGGTGTGTATAATGTAGAGTGGTGGTGCGGATAATGTAGAGTGGTAGTGTGGATAATGTAGAGTGGTGGTGCGGATAATGTAGAGTGGTGGTGCGGATAATGTAGAGTGGTAGTGCGGATAATGTAGAGTGGTGGTGCGGATAATGTAGAGTGGTAGTGCGGATAATGTAGAGTGGTGGTGCGGATAATGTAGAGTGGTGGTGCGGATAATGTAGAGTGGTAGTGCGGATAATGTAGAGTGGTGGTGCGGATAATGTAGAGTGGTAGTGCGGATAATGTAGAGTGGTGGTGTGTATAATGTAGAGTGGTGGTGTGTATAATGTAGAGTGGTGGTGCGGATAATGTAGAGTGGTAGTGTGGATAATGTAGAGTGGTGGTGCGGATAATGTAGAGTGGTAGTGCGGATAATGTAGAGTGGTGGTGCAGATAATGTAGAGTGGTAGTGCGGATAATGTAGAGTGGTGGTGCGGATAATGTAGAGTGGTGGTGCGGATAATGTAGAGTGGTAGTGCGGATAATGTAGAGTGGTGGTGCGGATAATGTAGAGTGGTGGTGCGGATAATGTAGAGTGGTGGTGCGGATAATGTAGAGTGGTGGTGCGGATAATGTAGAGTGGTGGCATAAGTAATATAGTGTGGTGGTGCGGATAATGTAGAGTGGTGGTGCGGATAATGTAGAGTGGTAGTGCGGATAATGTAGAGTGGTGGCATAAGTAATATAGTGTGGTGGTGCGGATAATGTAGAGTGGTGGTGCGGATAATGTAGAGTGGTGGCATAAGTAATATAGTGTGGTGGTGCGGATAATGTAGAGTGGTGGTGCGGATAATGTAGAGTGGTAGTGCGGATAATGTAGAGTGGTGGTGCGGATAATGTAGAGTGGTGGTGCGGATAATGTAGAGTGGTGGTGCGGATAATGTAGAGTGGTGGTGCAGGTAATGTGGTGTAGAAAAGTATGATATGATCATTGTAGATGTTCTTTTATGAGAACTAATGACCATCGCCAAATAGCCATATTGTTTCAGTGGAGCAAAGAGCAATGGATAGTATGGATGAAATCCCACCAATTCAACCTCTATTTTGGTCAATGACAGTCTTGTTTTCCCCATTGAAATAAAACTATTGGTTTAATGTAGCTCTATGTTCTCTGTTTCTGCTTACGGTTGGGTTAAGCAGACACTTGGGAATTGGCACTCATATCTATTTTTCTGGTACAAGTTTATTTTAATTAAGTTTAATCAGTAAAATAACTGGTTTGAAAATATTGTCAAAGTACAGGAGTGGTCTGCAGGCATGTTTGGTCTTGGCATTGTAGATGGGAGGAAACACGTACGATGTGCAAATCCCTTTGAAAAACTGTATTATATAAACAATTCAATATATTTTACAATGAATTGCTAAAAAATTCAGGCCCCGATTCATCATTGCCTTTGCTCCTGATTTTTTTGTCTAGTTTTGTGTCTTTTTTTGTTTGCATCAGATTCTATTCTGTTTCCTCCTTTTATGAAGTCTATTTTACGTGATTGCCTTATTGCTTTCCACCTTGTGAGCAGAGTTTAGCGATTCCAGATGTTTTCACCTGATTCATCCATTGTGACTTTTCAGAACAGTCGCAAAAATGTGAGGCAACTCCGCTCCAGTCCAACCCTGATGGATTTTTAGTCGGGGCAATGTTTTGGTGCGATCTTTGTAGCATTTTTGCAAAATTTGTGATTTTGTTTGCACTAAAAAGGAGCAAAAACAGACAGGAAAAAAGACTATTTTTGACTTTGCGCCAAAAACATCAATCACTTTTCATAGATATTCATTGTGCTTGTCTGATTGTATGGGAAATTTTCCGCTATTTTGCCTTGACCACTTGGTCCATCAAAAAAGTCGTACGTGAACAGCCCCATAAACTATAACAGCTACAGGATG
Source organism: Anomaloglossus baeobatrachus (assembly GCF_048569485.1). Taxonomy (NCBI): domain Eukaryota; kingdom Metazoa; phylum Chordata; class Amphibia; order Anura; family Aromobatidae; genus Anomaloglossus; species Anomaloglossus baeobatrachus. The sequence continues at coordinate 691,100,154 of NC_134354.1, forward strand.
TAACCATGAAAATCATGAATAGAAATTGTAAAACATGGATATCTGCATAAGACCTAAAGATGTGATTTTTATAGAGTTTATATCCCATACAAGGCTATGTGCTTAGCATATACTGTCAGTTTGGGCTGAAAAACTCCCTTTAAATGATGGTAACAGACAATACAGTAAGGCCACATTCAGGAATTTGATTTTTACTTTGTGCCTTTCACACATCCATGATTTTTCACTGTGTATCTTCTGCGGAAAATTGTGGTAACGTGCCATTTTGATCCAAGGGTTGAATCAAAATCGGTAATGCAAATCTATGGGTCTGTGAAAAAATTGGACGCAATCGGATGTCATTTTCATAGACTGTCAGAATGGAGAAGGTGGAAAACGTTTTATTTTTTTCTCCACACACTAAAAATTGATGACACTCGGAGAACAGTCTGATCAAAGTCTGATCCAAAAAAGGGGTCCATTTTTGTGTTATCTGGAATTGAGTATGATTGCATCTGCAAAATGATCATTCACTAGACCAGGGGCGGGGAACCTCCAATTGCACGCCGTTTACAGTTCACAATGCCCTTTTATCCGGCCCCTGGGAATTTTCCCGGGGACCGCGTTTTGCTCTCCACTGGCCCTTTAATTGTCCCTTACACTGTGCGCACGCTCATGCAGTGTTCAGTAGTGAAGACTGCGACACGTGCAATGAAGAATTACATTCTGATGCTGACCAGTGCCAGTGTCAGGACATAATTTGTGGGTGGTGTCTTCTGCGCTATGTTCTCCAGTCCCACTAATGAAGACAGCCCCATGTCTCCTTTGATGTATATGACCCCAGTGTCTTCTGTGATGTATATGCGCGCCCAGCGGATCTTGTGATATTTATGCCCCAGCCTCTCTTGTCATGTATGTGCTGTAGACCCAGCATCTCCTGTGATATATATGCCCCAGCCTCAGCGTCTCCTGTGATGTATATTCCCCAACGTCTCCTGTGATGTATATTTCCCAGCCTCTCTGGTAATGTATATGCCCCAGTATCTTCTATGATGAATATGCCACAACCCCAGCTTCTCCTCTGATGTAAATGCTCCAGCTCAAGCATCTCCTATGTGATATCTGTACAGCAGCCTCAGTGTCTCCTGTATGATGTATGTACAGCATCCTTAGTGTCTCCTATGTGATGTATGGAGAGCAGACTTAGGCGGGCTTTACACGTTCCAGCAGTACAGAAACAGGTGATGAAAAACCGTTCTTAAATTACCTCTCAAGATTAAGATAAATATCAGCAGTAAGAAAGGGGATAATACATAACTTTTAATAGAATTATCGTTTAAAAAAATTGCGTAGTGCTGCAATTTATAAAAGGATTTTTTGTGCAAACAAATGAAACAACAAATGACCCTAGAGCCTGACCACTTGTATTTTGGGGTCTCTATACATGCATCTTTAGCCCTTCACCTACAGTATCTCCCCTGATGAATCCTGGCGGAAGAAACGCGTTCCATGGTGATGAATTTTTAGGGCCAATCTATTTAGGGTCAGTTTGGGGCGGCCCTTGTAAGGGCTGGAGTTAATGGGGTTTGAGGGTTCAGCTAGTTCCTGCTAGGGAGAGAGCTCCTGCCCGGCCATGGACAGCCACCCGATCTATCTATCCTGATGACCCCCTTCTAACAACTGACCTGCATCCATAACTGGGTGAGACCAATCCATTTCTTTTGTACAATTGTATGACGTATTAATGAACCGGATATTATAAGCAAGAGGTAATAATTATACCTATATGTTTACTGCCGTAACTATACTCTGAAGTAAATCCAGGAAACACCACTGTGATCTTGGATGGATTTTTGTTAGGTTACGGTTAGTAATTTTTGGTGTTTACATGTATGGTTAAAAGCTTGTTTCTTGGGGGATTTTTTAACCCCACACTGTATATTATACTGATGAGTCATTTTGGGAGGTTTGGTTCCCACTGGAATATATCCTCCTATGACCCTAACCTAACTAACAGATAGGATTATAGGTTTATGTTCTGCTTACCCGGCTCATAGCAGTCATCACTTTACAGTGTCTATGAATCTTGGACACTGATTTGGTGTTGAAGCCCCTCGATGTCCATCTGGTGAATATGGTATGTTACTGACGGACATCACTGTGGGGGGTCCAACAATATCTGTGTTGGTCCTCTTGGACATGAATGTTGTTTCATTTGTTTGCACAAAAAATCCTTTTATAAATTGCAGCACTACACAATTTTTTTAAACGATAATTCTATTAAAAGTTATGTATTATCCCCTTTCTTACTGCTGATATTTATTTTGGGCTTTACACATTGCGACATCGCTAGCAATTGCTAGCGATGTCCAGCGCGATAGCACCCGCCCCTGTCGCACATGCGATATGTGGTGATTGCTGCCGTAGCGAACATTATCACTACGGCAGCGTCACACGCACATACCTGCTCGGCGACGTCGCTGTGACTGCCGAACAATCCCTCCTTCAAGGGGGAGGTGCGGTCGGCATCACAGTGACGTCACCGCAACGTTACTAATCGGCCGGCCAATAGAAGCGGAAAGGCGGAGATGAGCGGGACATAACATCCTGCCCACCTTCTCCCTTCCGCATTGCCGTCGAGACGCAGGTAAGGAGATGTTTGGCGCTCCTGCGGGTTTACACACAGCGATGTGTGGAGCTGCAGAAACGACAAACAACATCGTACCTGCGGTCGAACCGACATTATGGAAATGACGACGTTACACAGATCAGCGATATTGTACGCTTCTGTGCTCGTTCATCATCGCACCTAGGATTTACACGTTGCGATGTCGCTACCGGCGCCGGATGTGCGTCACTAACGACGTGACCCCGACGATATACCGGTAGCGATGTCACAACGTGTAAAGCCCCTCTTAGTGTTTTCTATCTGATGTATGTAACAGTCTTGATGTCTCCTTTGTGATGTATATACAGCAGTCTCAGTGTCTCCTATGTATACTTTGTATACTTAAGACCTCCCACTGCTTGAGTTCTATACTGTACATGTTAATGAGCAGTGATGAATTTCTCACTGAAAGGTGACATCTAATGTGATATACATCTGCGTTCAGAGATTACTGCTGTGAGTTCAACTGCACTCCAGACAGACGCAAATCTGGAAAAACAGTTGGGAGTTGTATCATTAAAACCTCCTAACATCAAACGCCCCACCAAAGAGAAGCAGTTCCAGCCATCACATCAGGGGTGATTTTTTAAGTTTAACGAAATGTAGCAGGATAAATTTCAAGTTGATAATTATGTACAGCCCCGAATTATGTTAAAATATCCACATGGCCCCTGGCAGAAAAAAGGTTCCCTATGCCTGGACTAGAGGATCGATAATTTAGTGGTTGTTAAACCATCATTCTCTGTCTGATCTTTGGCCAGGTTTAGTCTCTTGATATGGTCTGCTCCATTGACTTTGATTGTGAGGCCCCGTCATATTTATTAATATGTAGTGTTAAGGAATTATTAGAAGCATAAAAATATAGTGGAATGAAATATTTAAGCCCCAAAACAACTTTCCGCGGTGAGGACGGGAGTCTTCTTGCTAAACAATAAGCATTCCTGGGACAATAAGTCTTCATTATGTCCATATGGCCTAATCGAAGTGGTTTATTTCACAAGTTTTAGAATTTCTGTAGTTGTGGTTTGTGCGTTTTGGAATAAAGGAATAATTATTTTCCAATTTAGAAAGGGCTTTTCAGGGCAACTCAAAAACAATTCTGAAAGTGGCCATGCCCACTGCTTCTTGGAGCAGCATACATTTGGCGTGCCAACTGGCTTGTGATTTGGACTGGCCACCGACTTCATGCTGGAAAGACAGAATGCTGCGTTACGGGGGCGCTCGTCCTGGGCAAACAACTGGTATAATGAGCCTATGTGCGTGTGGTCAACAATTGAAAAAGAAAAATGTGCTGCAGGGCAGGATTAATATACAGTGCTACAATTATTTGTGGGGTGCGGTAATGCTAAAAAATACATGGAGGGCTGCAGGGCAGGATTAAGACACAGAAAAAAAGAATTCAGTGCAGCATTTATAACCTCCTGAATCATAACAGGAAATGCAATGAAACAAGGGCTAATCACGTGTTCTGTCCTGGTCTGACTCTTTGGACATTTTGTACATATATTTTTAGCTTTTACCTGTTTTCCAGTTATATTTGTCTATTATTTTCAGCATATGTGAACACAGCAGTACATGTGCAGAACATGGGAAATGAGTGGAACACTTTACGTGATACACACAATATTATATTTCTATGAGGACAGAACTATTAAAACAAGAGTATTATTATATAGAGAGTTAGAGAAAATAAAATCTAGGGCATTGAAGGGGTTATTAAAGATTTTTATTATTTTTGGGTATGGGGCTAAGAGCTAACGGGCAGATAGTTGCAGTCGTTCGGAACAGGGCTGATCAGCTGGTGATTCCCCTGCTCCATTTAACCTCTCATCTCGACAGAGTCACTTTTCTTTTTCCGGTCTGCTTTGTCCACAGGGCATCACTGGAGACTTCATGGTGATTGACAGCTGGCTCCACGCTGCCTATATGTCAATCAGCATGACATGGGAAGTGACGCCCCAACAACAGAGCAAGGCTGAAAAGAAGACACTGCTCTGTCAACGTGACAAAAGCAGAAGCCGAAGAATCACCGGCAAGAGCAATCCGTGACTGCCTTGATCCGGCAGAGATCATTGCTGGGCAGAACAGGCCGGTAGTTAGCAAAAAGCAGGCAGGACGCGGTAATATGTAGGGCCGTGCAGTGTATAAGACAAAGCTCTAACTCTGACTTAGACTCCACCAGCTTTCCAGACTGCAATTCCGACTCTGGCTCCAACTTTTTCATAAATGTACAATAATTAGTAATAAAAAATTTATTGTAGTAAAACAGTAACGTAAGGCTTTTCTTTTTCCGTTTTGTTTTTTTTAATAACTAGGAATCTTAGATTGAAGGCTACAGATGAGAAAACCGATTTTCAGAATCATGGTACAGTGGCCATGCCAATAGCCCGCAAACTGTCTTCTATGTGCAGGCATCCCCTGCCCCTCTTATCAATATTAGACACCAGGTAAAGTCTTGTGCTATCACAACAATAATGTCGCTATGGGCCTAAAAATCAGAAAGAGCACCAGGGATTCCATCATATAGGAGGGGGTTCGTTGGGCTTCCATCCGGCGGGCACGGAATACTGACTCTATTGAAGACCATAACAAATTTATGTTATTAAAATTTGTAAACTTTTCTAAATAATGATTAAAATTAGTAAACTAATTTTACAATGTTAATACATTTTTTTGTAAAGCTGCAGTCAGAATCATTATGTGACGCCCTGGGCAAGCCAGGGGTCACAGATCACAACACAACACGCACCCCACATTCCCTGCAGGTACATCGAGGTCAAAACTAAAATCCTTGTTGCCTTCCTCCAGGGGCTGGTGTCCACACCAGGGGGTGGGCCAGGCGGTTGGCTCCGCCCACCAAGGAGTTCACAGCCCTGGAGGCGGGAAAACCAGGCAGATTAGCTTGAGAGTTGAAAGTGTGAGGAGTAAACAGTGAAGTGGAAGGAGGAAAAGGAGAAAGTGAAGAAAGTGACAGCAAGAAGCCTGAAGTTGGTCCGGGTGTGTGCCCCGGACTGAGACAGCAAGGTTGGCAGACGGCGGTGACCGTCTGCAGGAGAGATTGCTCGGAGGTTGCCGAAAGGACCGTGGACGGGTGGTGACCCGGCGGTACCTGAGCGGTATACAAAGAACAGTCAGCACCAGGGCAGGGGCCTTTCGGATCCCGGCAAGGCTAGGAGTCGCCATAATTTGCCAAATCCGTCAGTGAAGGGGACGACTGTCTCCCAACAACCAAGTCCCGATTGAAGGCAACAGTCCGACCATTAAGGGGAGACACCGCCACCGCCAAGGCACCAGTTTCCCAGGGCCAGCGCCTGTGGGCAAGAGTGGGGCTCCTCCGGACCTTATCCAGGCTGGGGAGCGGGTTACCGGTGGGAATCCATCGCTACCAACAGACTACACATAGGTGCAGGGAAGAGCCCGTCACCTTCAACCGCAGGAAACATCAGCACCGCAACCGTCCGAGGGACCCGTCCAACCAGCCGTTTGTTTACCGAGAACTGTGTCGTGTTTACTGGCTGAGTGAGTACCTCCGTGCCGTGCGGCACTGCGCTGCCCCTGCGCCCCTGCACCTCCACAGGCCCCATAACCCGCCGGTCCACCATCCCAACCCCCATCACTGGACCCCGGGACCACCAATCCCCTACCCACAGAGGGGCAAATCAACAACTGGCTGCTCCATACCACCACTCCCGGGATCCCCAGCCAGAGCAGCGGTGATGTTCACCTAATCACCACAACCGTGGGTGGCGTCACGGACAATAAACAATCCCCACAACCAATCCCCTTTCACTCACGGGCGAGGAGCGCCGCTAGAGTCCCGAGCAGCAGCAGGCCGCGGCAGCAGCGGCAGCCGGACCCGAGCAGTGGGAGAGCGCGGCGTCCCCTCCTCCGCCCGCGACAATTACATTCCCCAACCCTGATAATATATTGTGTTTTTCGGCCCCCAGGACAGAAGGGTGTGTTATTTGTTTTTCTTTTCATGACTCTTAAGGGTGCTTTACACAAGACGACTGATTGTGCAATGCATCATCGGGGTCACGGTTTTCGTTACGCACATCCGGTATCGTTCACGACGTCGTCTCGTGTGACACCTCCGAGCGACGCAGTATCACTCACAAAGTCGTGTACTCGTCGCTCAGTTTTAAAAAATTGTTTAATTAAAATGGCGCCGGTTGTTCATCGTACCCGGGGTAGCACACATTGCTCCATGTGACACCCCGGGAACGATGAACACAGCTTACCTGCGTCCCGCGGCTCCCAGCGGCTATGCGGAAGGAAGGAGGTGGGCAGGATGTTTACGTTCCGCTCATCTCCGCCCCTCCGCTTCTATCGGCCGGCGGCTGTGTGATGTCGCTGTGACGACGAACGTCCCTCTCCCTTTAGGAAGAGGATGTTCGCTACCCACAGTGAGGTCGCTCAGCAGGTAAGTACGTGTGACGGGGGTTTCACGACTTTGTGCGACACGGGCAGCGATTTGCCCGTGACGCACAAATGATGGGGGCGGGTACGATCGATCGTGAAATCGCACAATCGGTCGTCTCGTGTAAAGCAGGCATTAGACCAGTTCCTGCTGTCTTATTTGATCCTCTTGAGAGGAGAAACCTATAGTTGCTCTCCACTTATTAAGGGATGAAGGAGGATACATTTTAAATTACTATCGGCCAAATGCTGGTTTAGCCAACGTTTCCTCTTGACCCCTCCTAACACGTATGTAGCTGAGCTAGCATGTGTCCTCAATAGAGAGATGGGCGTAAACTATGACCGGACACCCCTGGTTTTTAAATGCACCTTCCCCCTACCATCTTACCCCAATATTTGTAGGACACCACCATATATATGTTTAGCTGGACCCTCCAAAATTGGCACGTTTGGCTGACATTTAGTGAATGTGTTTAGATCCTTGTACCACTCCGGAACCTTTTCTTATTAAAATATGTGTCCTTTGTATGGTTAAAGGGGTATTCCCATCTTTAAGATTTTATTCCAATATGTAATTGGTGTAATAATAATTATAGCAAATACCTCCAATTAGAAATGTAGTTCTCCTGATTAGCTATATCACTTACCTCATATGCAGGGCATTGCAACTTTGGTGTCCATGGTTACAACCACTAGCAAAAAAAATGTCATTGTATGACTGGTCATATCCATGGATACCTAAGCTACTGCAATGCCCTGCACATGAGGTAAGTAATATAGCTTATCAGGAGAACTATACTACATTTCTAATTGGAAGTATTTGCTAATATTATTACTATTATACTTTCTACATATTGCGATAGGATCTTGGAAATGGCAGTACCCCTTTAAGATGATTTAGGATCATTTGCTAATCCTTAGACCTGTCATATGGTTCTAGAGATATGGGCCTGTTTATTATGCTAATTTTTGAGGTCCTTACAAAAAAGTTGAAATTCAAATGGTTATAAAGACACCCGCCCCCCCCCAAGGGAATCCTATGAGCAACACCCTGTTGGTAAGGACTAGAATAATTAACACTATATAGAAAGGCTCATATCACTGTAATTATATGCAGGATAAAAAAAAGAACGAGACACTGAATACTCAGGAGAATAGTGTGACTAAAGAGCAATAAATGGCCACTTCTGACCTGGTGACAGGTCCCCTTTAATTCATAATCTAAAGTATGGCTTCTAGCAGTTGGTTATTTTTCCAGTGAGTGACCCTCTCTTTGCTGCAGAACTTTATATGTCACTTCTTAGATGTGGCTTACTTTGTAGTGTGCACTTTGGCTTACCTTTAGGTTCCACGCTCAGGTCAAAAAGTCAAGGCCATGAGATTCAGGTCAATGAATAAAGCTCTGTTTTGATCGAAATTATATTCTGGAAATTCAGGAAAACATTCCCCACCCTCTTGGTCCATTAATACAGGATGTCTAACACTGAGCTTATAAGTGCAGGACATCCCATGCATCTCACACTCTTTCCAAGTGAAAGCAAATATCCATAATTTAGAGCATCTACATTTGTAACTCACAAAGGCTAAAATTATTCCCTACTTTTTGGGTAAATAATAAATCATCTGATGATGACACCTTTACTGCTCTCCAAGTTTGTGGCCAATGCACACAAACTGTCTGCTGCTGCCAAGGAGCACGAGGAAAGAGCCTCCATTATCTGCCTTGGCTGTATCTACACTTTGACAAACATGCTTTTAATTTCTACAGAGTAGAGGAAGATGGTGCTGTTTGTCACTGAGGAAAAGCTTAGGTCCCATTTAGACGGGCCAACCAATTATTTTTCAGCTTAAAAACCATCGCAACTCAGGAACGAGCATCGCTGGTTCATCAGATGATTGTCTGCCTGGTTAGTCGGGTCAATAGTTTGGAGTGAGTGTTCCTAGGCATGTTTGTTTCCCAACCTGTCTAAGTGGACCTTTAAAAGGAATCTGTCAGCAGGATCAACCCTAATAAATATTGTTCACAAATTTGGCTAAATCTGCATTAATGAGCACTTCTCCTTTGCGGAAATAATCCATTCACCTCACAGGTGTAGCATATCAAGATGCTGATTAGAGAGCATGATTATTGCACAGGTATGCCTTAGGCTGGCCACAATAAAAGACCACTCTAAAGTGTGCCGTTTTATCACAGCACAATGCCACAGATGTTGTAATTGGCCTGCTGACTGCAGGAATGGCCACCAGAGCTGTTGCCTGAAAACTGAATGTTCATTTCTCTACCATAAGCCTTCTCCAAACATGTTTCAGAGAATTCGGCTGTATATCTGTGGCGCCCCTGACCTGGTCAGGCACCACTGAGTACTGCACCCATGCTGGGGACAGTACAATACAGGTAATCCAGAAGGCTGACCGAGGTGTGACTACACAGGCGCATAGTGATCAGGTCTCACACATGTACCTTTGAGAGGACCCCTGGGGATCCCAGGAGGGGGCAAAGCCTTCACCTCCACTTGAGGAGTGGAGGGGGCGAAGCCTCCATCTCCACTCAAGGGGTGTGGTAGAGAGCCTGGTTGCTAGGTGGCGTAGGCAAGAACAGGAGAGGAGGAGCAGTGAGCCGGTTTAGTGCAGCAGTCCAGGGAGAGTAGACGTCAGGAGCAGACCCCTGGGGCTGTGGCAGTCTAACAGCGTCCGCGCAGTGACTACCGACGGGGGAGAACGGTCACCTAGTAGTGCTACCCGAAATCCATCTTCAGTTAAAGAGAGAGCAACGGAGTGGGAAGTAAGGAGACTGCTAGGGAGTTACCAGGCCCAAACGGGTAGCAGGTCCCAGTACAGGGATAGATCCACCTTTCCTTGCCAAACCTGCATGAGGGGGCACTTCATACCCCCAAGACCACACTACAGAGTCCGCAGCCACGTCGCCACAGTTAGGGCCCATAGTTCACAGGAGGCAAGCAGCCGGAGTGTCCTGGTCCAGGCTACAAGCAAACGGGCCAAAACGAAGGGGAGAGAGGCACCAGCAACTTCCCTGGGTGACCCCCATAGGGACTAAAAGTCGGGGTTACCCCAAAACGCAAAGGGCTAAGGAAGGCGAGTCGGTAGTCACCCTCATCAGTCAGCCTGAAGGACACCTGGTTCCAGCCTAGTTCATCCCAGCTACGCCCGGGTTACTCACTCTGCCACCTTCTGTGAGTAAAACCCCTGAAAGACATTCTGCTTGTGTGGAGTTATTCTGCGCCTTGTGGTTCTACACACTTACACAGGGCCCTGGGGCTTGCCTCACTCTCAGGAGGCTATTACAACTGACTGCACCCACCATCAGCCCCAGGCGTCCCTCAATCTGCAGTGGCGGTCCCCACTGACCGCAATTCTGAGAGTGGCGTCACGACAATCCTAGAAGAAGGTTCCCTACCTGTGACCAGACGGTTTCATCCACGTGGAGTCCCTGAAGGTAATGCACCGACACAACACTTGCGGGGCTTCACATATCCAACCGGACTCACAACCGTAGACCATTAGCAACCACACCAGCCCAGAACCTCCATATTCAGCATCTTCACCTCCAAGATCGTCTGAGACCAGTCACCCGGAGAGCCACTGCGACAATCAGTGCAGAACCAAAGAATGTCTGCATAAACTGTCAGAAACCATCTCAGGTAAACTCATCTGCTGCAGGTCATCCTCATCGGGGTCTCCACCTAACAGCATAAGAGGAGATGGTAGACTGTGTGTATGACTCCGTGTGGGTGAGTGGTTTGCTGATGTCAACATTATGAATCGAGTAGTCCATGGTGGCAGTAGGGTTATGGTGTGTGCACTGCAGGCGTACATTATTGACAACGAACACAGGTTAATTTTGTTGATGTCATTTTGAATTCACAGAGATACCGTGATGAGATCCTGAGGCCATTGTTGTGCCTCATCCATGACCATCACCTCATGTTTCAGTGTAATAATGCACGGCCCCATGTTGCAAGGATCTGTACACAATTCCTAGAACCTGAAAAAAGCCCAGCTCTTGCATGGCAGCATACTCACCGGCCATGTCACACATTGAGCATGTTTGGGATGCTTTGGATCGGTGTATACAATAATGTGTACAAGTTCCTGACAATATCCAGGAACTTTGCACAGCTATCGGAGAGGAATGGAGTAACACTGCACAGGCCACAATCAACAACCTGATCAACTCTTTGTGAAGGAGATATGTTGCACTGTGTGAGGAAAAAAATGGTCACATCAGATACTGACTGGTTACCTGATACCCCTGGTATCCCCAATACTGTAAAACTGCACATTTTAGAATGTCCTTTTATTGTGGACAGCCTAAAGCTGGGTTCACACTAAGCGACAGCGACAACGACGTCGCTGTTACGTCACCATTTTCGGTGACGTAACAGCGACCTTGTAAGTCGCTGTTATGATCGTTGCTTAGCTGTCAAACACAGCAGAAGCAGCGATCATAACGTCGCTACATGTGCAGAGAGCAGGGAGCCGCGCTTATTGCTGGCTCCTTGCTCTCCTAGGTACAGTACACATTGGGTTAATTAACCCGATGTGTGCTGCAGCTACATGTCACAGTGCAGAGAGCAGGGAGCCGCGCACACTGCTTAGCGCTGGCTCCTTGCTCTCCTAGCTACAGTACACATAGGGTTAATTACCCGATGCGTACTGCAGCCACATGTGCACAGAGCAGGAGCCGGCACTGGCAGCAAGAGTGGCGGAGGCTGGTAACGAAGGTAAATATCGGGTAACCAGGGAAAGGTCTTCCCTTGGTTACACGATGTTTACGCTGGTTACAGCTTACCGCAGCTGCCAGACGCCGGCTCCTGCTCCCTGCTCGCTTCATTTCGTCGCTCTCTCGCTGTCACACACAGCGATGTGTGTGTCACAGCGGGAGAGTGACGACCAAAAAATGAAGCAGGACATTCAGCAACGACCGGCGACCTCACAGCAGGGGCCAGGTCGTTGCTGGATGTCACACACAGCGACAGCGACGGGACGTCGCTGCAACGTCACAGAAAATGGTGACGTAGCAGCGACGTCGTTGTCGTTGTCGCTGTGTGTGACACCAGCTTAAGGCACACCTGTGGACTAATCATGCTGTCTAATCAGCATCTTGATATGCCACACCTGTGAGGTGGATGGATTTTCTTGGCAAAGAAGTGCTCACTAACACAGATTTAGACAAATTTGTGAATACTTTTTGAGAGAAAAAGGCCTTTTGTACATAGCAAAAGTGTTAGATCTTAAGCCTGTGTAACGCCCCTGTAAACGGGTCGTTACAGGGTATTAAATGTTACCCCATTTTTTCCGGGCAGGAGGAAGAAGGGTCCCCACAACACACACTAACATCACACTGGCAGGAAGGAGTTAACAGCATTTGCAGCATGAAGTTTGTTCTGAGTCCATGACTCATCCTGTCTCCTTAATGAGCAGGTGGCTGGACACAGGCAGGTCCCCATGACAACCAAGGGGAGGGGGGCCTGAAGGAGTGAGTTTAGTGCAGAGCACAAAGAAGTTTTGGGCAGAACATCAGAGGCTGCAGGGGAGAGCAGACGTCCAGAGAACATCTCCTGTTGAGGAGATGCCACGAGACCAGGGCTGATAACACCTAGAGGAGGGGAATGGAGCTGAAGACTGGGGTTCCCTGGAGAAAGTTGTACCCGGTGGCGGTTGGTGTTGTACGCTACCGGGGATGAGAGAGACAGAGAGGCGGCGAGTTCCCAAGATGCTCTATGCCACGGGGACGGCACTAACGCACCGAAAGGGAGAGACCCCCAGAACACCTCACCAGACACCCCTTCCTCCTACCTGCCCGGGACCGACCAAAGGCTACAGGCGGCGAGGACCAGCACCCGGGTGCGATGTGAAACGGACTTTAAATAAAGAACAACTGGAACCGCACACCGTGACTGCTGTGAGTAATGCCGCCTCCCTGTGCCCCCGGTGTCCCTGAGGACTGTTGCCCTGGGTCTCATTAACCTCCCGGGGCTCCCCCGCTCCACCCGTGGGGAGCGATTCCATCCGGCTGCCCGTAACACCTGCCCCGGAGAGAGACCGCGCAGCGGCGGCTTAACACCTGGCCACAAACCACGGGTGGCGCTGCAAGCACCCCCCGTCCCCGTCCAGTACCGTTTCCTGGGGAAGAGCGATGGCAAGCCCCCCCCCAGGGACCCCGTTACCCTCCTTCCATCCCCCTTGTAACACCGGACTGATGGTTGGACTTTCCTTTTATTGAAACCCGCCGGGGGTCACGGAAGCCGGGTCGGGCCACTGACAGCCTGACCCCGAATACCACCGGCCCGGTGACCGTGCGAGCCCTGCAAGCCCCGGCGTGGGCGTTTCACCTGCTTTACACGAGACGACCGATTGTGCGATAGCACGATCGATCGTACCCGCACCCGTCATTTTTGCGTCACAGGCAATTAGTTGCCCGTGGCGCACAAACTCGTTTAACCCCCGTCACATGCACTTACCTTCCGGACAACCTCGCTGTGGGCGACGAACGTCCACTTCCTGGAGTGGGAGGGACGTTCGGCGTCACAGCGACGTCACACGGCAGCTGGCAAATAGAAGCGGGGGGGTGGAGATGAGCGGGATGTAAACATCCCGCCCATTTCCTTCCTTCCATTAAGCCGTCGGGTGCCGCGGGAGGCAGGTAAAGCTGCTGTTCATCATTCCCGTGGTGTCACACAGAGCAACGTGTGATGCCACGGAAACGATGAACAACCGCCGCCATTTCAATTAAACAATTTTATGAAACCTAGCGACGAGTACACGACTCACAATTTGTGAGCGATACTGCGTCGCTAGGAGGTGTTACACGAGACGCCGTCATGTACGATGCCGGATGTGCGTCACGAAAACCGTGACCCCGATGATGCATCGCACGATCAGTCATCTCGTGTAAAGCCCGCTTTAGAGTTCAGCTCATGAAACATAGGAGCAAAAACAAGTGTGTTTATAATTTTGTTTGGTGTATATAAATGAGGTGTTAGGATCTATAGGCCGGACACTAATCTCACTGAGAATCTGCGTTACCAGTGTGAGACATATAGATCAGGAGGGTAGAATGTCAGTCATTACATGTATCATACTGGTAATGTCGCGGGCGGGGAGGAGGGTGTCAGCACACCGCGCTCACCCCTTCTGCTCGGGTCCGGCAGCTGCTCCTGGTGGCTCGAGCTGTGGGCCGGATCCCGGGGTTTCTCGAGCGACACTCCTCGCCCGTGAGTGAAAGGGGGGTGTTTGTTGGGTGTGGGGATTGTTATAGTTCGTGACGCCACCCACGGTTGTGGTGATTGCACCACCGCTGCTCAGTGTGGGGGTCCCGGGGATGGTGATGCGGAGCAGCCAGGTGTTGTGTTGCCCCTCCGTGGGTAGGGGTTGGTGATCCCGGGGCCCGGTGATGAGATGTGAAGTGTAGGGCCTGGAGGGCGCAGGGACGCGGGGGCAGCGCTGTGCCTTGCGGCACTATGGTACTCACTCAGCCTGACACACGGACACAGTTTGTACGGTAAACCAACGGCTGGTAGGACGGTCCCACAGACGGCTGCACCTGCACTCCCGGTAGGTGACGGTGATGTCTCTCTTCCTTGCACCTGTGTTGACTGATGGTAGCGGTGGATTCCCTCCGGTTACCCGCTCCCCGGCTGCAATCTGGGCCGGAGGAGCTCTACACTTTGCCCGCAGGCGCTGGCCCTGAGAAACTTGTGCCGTGGCGGTGGCGGTGTCTCTCCAATACGGGTTGGGCTGTTGCCTTCAATCGGGACTTGGTTGTTGGGGGATCTGCGTCCCCGTCACTGACGGATTTGGCAAATCTGGCGACTCCTAGCCTTGCCGGGGTCCGAGAGGCCCCTGCCCTGGTGCTGACTGTCCTTCGGAACACTGCTCCAGACCACCGGGCACACAGCCAACGGGGTCCTTCCAGGAACTTCCAAACGGTCCCCCTCCAGACAGTCACCGCCGTTGCTGACCTTGCTGTTCTGGCCCTCACAAAGCTGGACCCTTCAGGCTGTCTTTCTCTTCTGTCACTTTACTTGCTTTTTCTCCTTTTCTACTTTCACTTTCACTTTCTAAACTCCTCCACTTTAGCTCCTCACTCCTGCTCCTCCCTGAGCTGTCTCCTCACTCAAGCTCGTCCCTGAGCTGACTGCCTGGTTTCTTCCTGCCTCCAGTGTTGTGAGCTCCTCGGTGGGCGGAGCCAACCGCTTGGCCCACCCCCTGGTGTGCATCATCAACCTCTGGAGGAAGGCAACAAGGATTTCTGGTTAGCTGTGATGTGCCTACCTGGAGTGTGGGGTGTGGTGGTGTTGTGACCTGTGTCCCCTGGCTTGCCCAGGGCGACACATTCCCCCTTAGCAAAATGCAGACCGTCCGCGGGCTGCCGTCCTACACCGGTTTTATTTTTCTGTAAAAGGGGATAACAGGGTTAAGCAAACATAAATAACATTTTTAATCATAAACTCTTCCCAAGACGGGAGGCACATTTACTTAAACGTTGCAACGGTATACGGTCACGGTTTCCGCTCTCTCCCACCCAAGCAACCTGGCCCTGATGCTGCCCCTAAAACCCAGGCAGCACCCCTTGACCCACAGTCCAGCACAAGTTACCCGAGCGGGATCTGTCCTTCCCCTCCAGAGGGTGGCCACCGGTTCCTTTGGTGGCTGGGCCCTGGCCTGCTCTGCTCAGGGCCCTCCCTCCAACCTGCCTCTCCGGAGGCGGTATTGCGGAAACGGTAACGGTAACCAACATATTTACAAGCCACTTAACGTTTGTGGTGCCCTGCAAGTTCACGGGCTTGTCCATGGATAGTTCCCATGCAAATAAACTTTAACGGTCCCCACGGGGACAACGGTGCCGGCTCCTGCCGGTTCTAATTACTGCAGACAATCAGGTGACAAACTCGGTATAATCATTTATCATCATTTTTCAAAACTTTTTCAAACTTTTAAACACACTGACTTCTGGTCCCAACGGGGACAACTCTTAGGCGGAGGGCCGCCGGCTTAGCAGTCCATCCTCAATCGTGGGGCTCTAGTGCCACCCTCACATGGTGCACCGCTCTGGAGCCCAATGGTAGCTCGCTGCAGGCGATCTTCTTCCATATTCATGCGGTTATGCACATCCGCTCTACACCCCTCTCGGGCATCGATCTCCCTGCGCAGCTGCTGTTGCCGCTGCTCCCAGCCGGGAGCACTTTCTGTCTGCCCCGGTTTAGCGTGTGCGAGGGATGGACCCAGCCAGAGTCCCTCCGTGTCGGCTGCGACCGGCACCTTCAGTAATGAGGGCCCCCGCTGTGACATGGCCTGCCCTGCCTCCTGGCAGCTGCATCCCCGCCGTGCCTCCGGTGCATCTTTGCTGGCGGACTCAGCCTTCGGCTTCTTCCATAGAAGTGATTCAGGGGGGTTACGGGCTTCTGCTGCAGGTCGGTCCGCCGGGGCGGATTGGCAGGGTACCGCTACCGGTGGTGGTGGTAGCGGGCCTAGTGGCGGGGCAGCAGCAGCTAACGCGGTTAGCGGGGGAGGCAGCAGGGTGAACGGGTGTAGGCCGGGCCCCTCAGCCGCAGCGGCCGATCCCTCGGGAATACAGGGACGTGGGTCTCTTACCCGTTCCTCCAAATCTTCCTCCACCTCGCATCTCCACACAGCAGCCACCACGTCCGCCATGTCGGCCTCCCGCTCCTCCAGGAGGAGCTGCCTGTGGACCTGCAGACGGCTGCTTAGCTGGACGGTCCGGACTTCCACCCACGCCGCCATGCCAGGCGCGGGGACCACGGTGTTGTTGGTCGGACTCAGCATCTTTAGCAGCGGCCTCTTCCAGGAACCAGTAAATGGCCGCAGGGTCCTGGCGTCCCTGCTTCCACAGCCGCGGCTACATGCGGCCGGCCGCCATCGCGTCCCCCTTAGCTCTTTCCGGCCCCTCCTCTCTCGGGGCGGGGTTTTCGCCTTCGCGCCTCTACTGCTCGAGAAGACGCTCGAGCGGGAACTTTTCGCGCCAAAGATGGCGGCTTCTGAAATTTTTCTGCCGGATGCCTCCGGCGGTAACAAGGCGCACCTCTACCTGACGGCAGAGCGGTAAGATCCTGTTCGTGACGCCAAGTTGTCGCGGGCGGGGAGGAGGGTGTCAGCACACCGCGCTCACCCCTTCTGCTCGGGTCCGGCAGCTGCTCCTGGTGGCTCGAGCTGTGGGCCGGATCCCGGGGTTTCTCGAGCGACACTCCTTGCCCGTGAGTGAAAGGGGGGTGTTTGTTGGGTGTGGGGATTGTTATAGTTCGTGACGCCACCCACGATTGTGGTGATTGCACCACCGCTGCTCAGTGTGGGGGTCCCGGGGATGGTGATGCGGAGCAGCCAGGTGTTGTGTTGCCCCTCCGTGGGTAGGGGTTGGTGATCCCGGGGCCCGGTGATGAGATGTGAAGTGTAGGGCCTGGAGGGCGCAGGGACGCGGGGGCAGCGCTGTGCCTTGCGGCACTATGGTACTCACTCAGCCTGACACACGGACACAGTTTGTACGGTAAACCAACGGCTGGTAGGACGGTCCCACAGACGGCTGCACCTGCACTCCCGGTAGGTGACGGTGATGTCTCTCTTCCTTGCACCTGTGTTGACTGATGGTAGCGGTGGATTCCCTCCGGTTACCCGCTCCCCGGCTGCAATCTGGGCCGGAGGAGCTCTACACTTTGCCCGCAGGCGCTGGCCCTGAGAAACTTGTGCCGTGGCGGTGGCGGTGTCTCTCCAATACGGGTTGGGCTGTTGCCTTCAATCGGGAGTTGGTTGTTGGGGGATCTGCGTCCCCGTCACTGACGGATTTGGCAAATCTGGCGACTCCTAGCCTTGCCGGGGTCCGAGAGGCCCCTGCCCTGGTGCTGACTGTCCTTCGGAACACTGCTCCAGACCACCGGGCACACAGCCAACGGGGTCCTTCCAGGAACTTCCAAACGGTCCCCCTCCAGACAGTCACCGCCGTTGCTGACCTTGCTGTTCTGGCCCTCACAAAGCTGGACCCTTCAGGCTGTCTTTCTCTTCTGTCACTTTACTTGCTTTTTCTCCTTTTCTACTTTCACTTTCACTTTCTAAACTCCTCCACTTTAGCTCCTCACTCCTGCTCCTCCCTGAGCTGTCTCCTCACTCAAGCTCGTCCCTGAGCTGACTGCCTGGTTTCTTCCTGCCTCCAGTGTTGTGAGCTCCTCGGTGGGCGGAGCCAACCGCCTGGCCCACCCCCTGGTGTGCATCATCAACCTCTGGAGGAAGGCAACAAGGATTTCTGGTTAGCTGTGATGTGCCTACCTGGAGTGTGGGGTGTGGTGGTGTTGTGACCTGTGTCCCCTGGCTTGCCCAGGGCGACACAGTAACACCCCCTTTCATTTAAAATAAGATCTGGAGGAAGATTCTCAGGGAGATCTGTGTCCAGTCGTGACTGGTAGTGATCGAGCATCGGGGTACTTGGGCGCGACTCGAGTACCAAGTATAATGGAAGACAATAGGAAAGTCAATGATTTTTAAACAATGATGCTCGATCGAGTAACGAGCAGTGGCGAGCACGCTTGCTCATCACTAGTGTCCGTCACTAGTGTCCGGTCCATATATCTTAACAGAAAAATGTGTAGTTCTCTGGAGTCCAAGGGGAGAACTTTTCTCTTTGCAGAGACTGACAAACCAATCTGGCTGTCAGTGGTGAGGAGTCTTATAGCTGCAATGCTCCTCTGGAATATATTCAAATTGTCTCTTCAGGGAGGAAGGAGACGAACTCTAGTGTCACCTATTGGAAGTAGCAATCCTAAAAGTCAAAAGTGGCTCTTTAACAAGCCTTTTCATATGACCTAGGATTTATGCCAGATCAGAACCTCAGTTTGCAGACACGCTGTTTCAGGATGATTGCCCCTCGTCAGTGCAAAGTATGAGATCTGATCTGGCTGTATGAGAAGCTAAAGTGGGGTCTAAGGGGAGAACTTTTCTACTTGCGGAGACTGACACACCAATCTGGCTGCCAGTGGTGAGGAGTCTTATAGCTGCAATGCTCCTCTGGGATTTCTCCGGGCGGCACGGTGGCTCAGTGGATAGCACTGCAGCCTTGCAGCGCTGGGGTCCTGGGTTCAAATCCCACCAAGGACAACATCTGCAACATCTGCCCGTGTTTGCGTGGGTTTTCTCTGGCTTCCTCCCACACTCCAAAAACATACTGATAGGGACTTTAGATTGTGAGCCCCAATGGGGAAGTGTACCTGATGTATGTAAAGCACTGCGGAATATGTTAGCGCTATATAAAGATTTGATTTTTGATTTTTTTTGGAATAAGGCATCGGGTCGCAAATATCAAGGTATCTCTATATTCTGCTTCCTATAAGCTACATGCCAATATAGACAGTTTAGGAGGGTTGATCCTACTGATAGATTCCCTTTAAAGTAGATCCCCAATAGATGTCCAATGAGGGTCTATGAATCCTGTGCACTTTGGGTTGTTACCCTATCTAGCTACAATGTTTAGGATCTACAGACAAGTATTTGTCACGTTTCTCGATTTCTAATTTTTTTTTACATGTATTACTATTAACTACTATTTAGTTTTCTTTATTACATTTTATTACATAGCCTTTGCTATCGACTTGCAGAAACTTCTTAGAAACAAAGAACCTGGAAAACCAACATAATCACGACATTATACGTGTTTAAATACACGCAGATATCCCCGGCTCCAATGTGAATGCAGATGATTGTTTCCTTACTTGGTTG
Source organism: Anomaloglossus baeobatrachus (assembly GCF_048569485.1). Taxonomy (NCBI): domain Eukaryota; kingdom Metazoa; phylum Chordata; class Amphibia; order Anura; family Aromobatidae; genus Anomaloglossus; species Anomaloglossus baeobatrachus. The sequence goes on from NC_134354.1 coordinate 691,119,958, forward strand.
TGTAGGTTTTCTTTACTTTCCTGAATTTAAGTTTGTCTTGCCTGTGGGTGCCTCTCACTGCCAATTTCACCCCCCCCCCCCCCGACCCCCCTTCCTTCTTCCCTAATAGCCCTCCTGGAAATCAGGATATGCGACCTCCCTCTCTCTAGCCAGACATGAGCCACTAATGAGCAGCGGGTCTGGGCTCGCCTGGAATAAGAAGCATATATCACTTTATTTTATTTGAATAAGCCAAACATAAGAGGGATTGACAGAGGAGGGCTCCAGTGAATAGGAGCCTTGTTCATTCAAGCCCCGGCGTTTATTTTAAGGGGGGATCTTGGACACAGAACCAGAGAAAGTTAAGGGAACAGATTTACCAGCGTACCTGTATATGCATATGTATGTGTGTTTATACTATGTATTACGTAATAGTACTATACTCTAAGCATTCGCTCTATTAATGCTTTACATTTTCAATTCAGGCTCTGTTTATAGCCTAGCAGTTTTGATTAGATGTTGGGATAAGGCTATTGGTACAGAATTTATTTTTCTTTAAATTACAGTAATAGAAAAATTTTTGTTAAAAAATGATCTGGACTCTCTTTAACCCCTTCACCCCCGGCCACTAAAACACCCTAATGACCGGGGCATTTTTTGCAATTCTGACCAGTGTCACTTTGACAGGTTATAACTCTGGAACGCTTCAACGGATCCTGGCGATTCTGAGATTGTTTTTTCGTGACATATTGTGCTTCATGTCAGTGGTAAATTTAGGCCGATATTTTTTGCGTTTATTTGTGAAAATTTAGGAAATTTGGCGAAAATTTTGAAAATTTCGCAATTTTCAAACTTTGAAAATTTATGCCCATAAATCTGAGAGATATGTCACACAAAATAGTTACTAAATAACATTTCCCACTTGTGTACTTTACATCAGCGCAATTTTCGAAACAAATTTTTTTTCCGTTAGGAAGTTAGAAGGGGTCAAAGGTCATCAGCAAATTCTCATTTTTCCAACAAAATTTACAAAATAATTTTTTTTAGGGACCACATTACATTTGAGGTGACTTTGAGAGGCCTAGGTGACAGAAAATACCCAAAAGTGACCCCATTCTAAAAACTACACCCCTCACACTGCTCAAAACCACATCCAATAAGTTTATTAACCCTTTAGGTGCTTCACAGGAACCAAAGCAATGTGGAAGGAAAAAATGAAAATTTTACTTTTTAACACAAAAATGTTACTTTAGCCATAAAATTTTCATTTTTACAAGGGAGAAAAGAGAAAGTACACAATACAATTTATTGTGCATGTTCTCCTGAGTACGCTGATACCCCATATGTGGTAAAAATCAATTGTTTGGGTGCACGGCAGAGGTCGAAAGGCAAGGAGCGCCATTTGAATTTTTGAACGCAAAATTAGCTGCACTCATTAGCGGACGCCATGTCGGGTTTGAAGACCCCCTGAGGTGCCTAACCAATGGAGCTCCCCCACAAGTTACCCCATTTTGGAAACTAGAGCCCTCAAATAATTTTTCTAGATGTTTGGTGAGCACTTTGAACCCCTGGGGGCTTCACATAAGTTTATAGCGTTGAGCCGTGAAAAGAAAAAAATTTTTTTTACCACAAAACGGTTGCTTCAACTAGGTAGCTTTTTTTTTCACAAGGGTAACAGGAAAAAATGCACCATAAAATGTATTGTGCATTTTCTCCTGAGTACGCAGATACCTCATATGTGGTGGAAATCAAATGTTTGGACACACAGCAGTGCTCGGAAGGCAAGGAGCGCCATTTGAATTTTTGAGTGCAAAATTAGCTGCACCTGTTAGCGGACGCCATGTCGGGTTTGAAGACCCCCTGAGGTGCCTAAACAATGGAGCTCCCCCACAAGTGACCCCATTTTGGAAACTAGAGCCCTCAAATAATTGTTCTAGATGTTTGGTGAGCACTTTGAACACCTGGGGGCTTCACAGAAGTTTATAGCATTGAGCCGTGAAAAGAAAAAAATTTTTTTTTACAACAAAACGGTTGCTTCAACTAGGTAGCTTTTTTTTTCACAAGGGTAACAGGAAAAAATGCACCATAAAATGTATTGTGCATTTTCTCCTGAATACGCAGATACCTCATATGTGGTGGAAATCAAATCTTTGGACACACGGCAGTGCTCGGAAGGCAAGGAGCGCCATTTGAATTTTTGAATGCAAAATTAGCTGCACTCATTAGCGGACGCCATGTGGGGTATGAAGACCCCCTGAGGTGCCTAAACAATGGAGCTCCCCCACAAGTCACCCCATTTTGGAAACTAGAGCCCTCAAATAATTTTTCTAGATGTTTGGTGAGCACTTTGAACACCTGGGGGCTTCACAGAAGTTTATAGCGTTGAGCCGTGAAAAGAAAGAAAAATTTTTTTACCACAAAACGGTTGCTTCAACTAGGTAGCTTTTTTTTTCACAAGGCTATCAGGAAAAAATGCACCATAAAATGTATTGTGCATTTTCTCCTGAGTACGCAGATACCTCATATGTGGTGGAAAGTAATTGTTTGGGCGCATGGCGGAGCTCAGAAGAGAAGGAGCGCCATTTGACAGCAAAATTGGTTGGAATCATTAGCGGACGCCATGTCACGTTTGGAGACCCCCTATGGTGCCTAAACAGTGGAGCTCCCCCACAAGTGACACCATTTTGGAAACTAGAGCCCTCAAATAATTTTTCTAGATGTTTGATGTGCACTTTGAACACCTGGGGGCTTCACAGAAGTTTATAGCGTTGAGCCGTGAAAAGAAAAATTTTTTTTTTTACCACAAAACAGTTGCTTCAACTAGGTAGCTTTTTTTTTTCACAAGGGTAACAGGAAAAAATGCACCATAAAATGTATTGTGCAATTTCTCCTGAGTACGCAGATACCTCATATGTGGTGGAAAGTAATTGTTTGGGCGCATGGCGGGGCTCAGAAGAGAAGGAGCGCCATTTGACAGCAAAATTGGTTTGAATCATTAGCGGACGCCATGTCACGTTTGGAGACCCCCTATGGTGCCTAAACAGTGGAGCTCCCCCACAAGTGACACCATTTTGGAAACTAGAGCCCTCAAATAATTTTTCTAGATGTTTGATGTGCACTTTGAACACCTGGGGGCTTCACAGAAGTTTATAGCGTTGAGCCGTGAAAAGAAAAATTTTTTTTTTTACCACAAAACGGTTGCTTCAACTAGGTAGCTTTTTTTTTCACAAGGGTAACAGGAAAAAATGCACCATAAAATGTATTGTGCATTTTCTCCTGAGTACGCAGATACCTCATATGTGGTGGAAATAAATTGTTTGAGCGCATGGCGGGGCTCAGAAGAGAAGGAGCGCCATTTGACTTTTCAAACGCACAGACGCAGTGCACTGATCGGCCGCTGCAGGACGCACGGTCGGATGCGATAAAAAAAGCGTCGGGGATACGTAAAAAAAAAAAAGTCACGCCAAAAATTGACCATGGATGCAGATACGTTATGTGCATCCCTGATCAGCGCTTGGTGGGACGCACGGACGGATGCGATACAAAAAGCGTCGCAAATATGGAAAAAAGTCACGCCAAAAATTGACCATGGATGCCGATCCGTTATGTGCATCCCTGATCAGCGCTTGGCGGGACGCACGGATGGATGTGATACAAAAAGCGTCGGGGATACGGAAAAAAAAAAGTCACGCCAAAAATTGAGCAGGGATGCCGATCCGTTATCTGCATCCCTGATCAGCGCTTGGCGGGACGCACAGACGGATGCGATACAAAAAGCGTCGGGGATACGGAAAAAAAAGTCACGCCAAAAATTGAGCAGGGATGCCGATCCGTTATCTGCATCCCTGATCAGCGCTTGGCGGGACGCACGGACGGATGCGATATAAAAAGCGTCGGGGATACGGAAAAAAAAAAGTCACGCCAAAAATTGAGCAGGGATGCCGATCCGTTATCGGCATCCCTGATCAGCGCTTGGCGGGACGCACGGACGGATGAGGTGTAAAAATGGACAGGGGATACGGAAAAAAAAAAAAAGTTATACTCAGTACCCAGAGGACTAGCAGGAGGATCACTGACCAGAAGAGCTGCAGAGGAATAGATGGCAGAGAGATGGACAGCTTTACAGGAGCAGCAGGCAGATCAGCAGAATGCCCAGGAAGGACCCAGCGATGGACGCAGATGTGATCAGGCCGGTGAAGACAGGTAAGAGGACGTCGGGGGAGAGCAGAGGGGGAGAGGGGGTGGGGTGAGAGCAGAGAGGGGGGGGGAAGCAGAGGGGGAGGGGGTAGAGCAGAGGGGGAGACCGGAGAGGGAGCTGCAGAACAGAGATAATGGGGGAGGCAGTCAGATCGCGGGGGGAGCAGATCGGGATGTCGGAGGGGGGGGGGAGCAGATCGCGGGGGGGGCACGGCAGGGGCTACCATGGCAGCGCGCAGGGGCACCACGGGAGCGCGCAGGGGCACCACGGGAGCGCGCACGGGCTGGCTGCAAAGTGCGCACAGTACTCACGTGCAGCAGCGGTGACAGCTAGGGCGGCGGCGGTGGCAGCAGCGGCGGTGGCGTGGTACCACAAGTACCAGCCACTGCACGCTGCAGACATGTTGGGGGAGGGCTCGCAGGCCAGCACAGGCCTGGGGAGGGCGGCCACCGGCAAATCACACCGCCCCACTGCACACTGATTGGAGCGATTGCGCGTCATAGCACGATCGCTCCAATCAGTGCTGCAGGGGCTGGGGGTGGCATGTTTGAGGTCCACCTATGATATGCTGCAGCAGCTGCGGAATCTCATAGCTGGATCTCACAGGATCGCACTAATTCGGGCATTATTTTTGCCGAAATTAGTGCGATCGATGTGGTTGGCGGTTCAGATTTGAACAGCCAATCACATCGATCGTCGATAGGGGGTGGCGATGCCGCCCCCCCTGGGGTCAAGCAAAGGTCCCCTGCTGTAAGAAACAGCAGGGGACATCATTTGAAAGCCGTTGCTATGGCCACGGCAATCAAATGAAGTTTAGGCAGTAAAATTACGTCCCTGGTCGTTAAGTCACGTTAAAATAGGACGTAATTTTACTGCCCGCGGTCGTGAAGGGGTTAAGCGGGCTTTACACGCTACGATATCGTTAATGAATTATCGTCGGGGTCACGGTGTTTGTGACGCACATTAACGATATCGCAGTGTGTGACACTTATGTGCGACCTAAAATGATCGCAAAAGTGGCAAAAATCGTTTGCCGTGGAGAGGTCGTCCTAAAACAAAAAATCGTTTTCTTCTTATTAGCGATGTTCCTCGTTCCTGCGGCAGCCCACATCGCTGTGTGTGACACCGCAGGAGCGACCTACATCTCCTTACCTGCCTCCATCGGCTATGCGGAAGGAAGGAAGGTGGGCGAGATGTTTATGTCCCGCTCATCTCCGCCCCTCCACTTCTATTGGATGGCTGCCGTGTGACGTTGCTGTGACGCCGCACGACCTGCCCCCTTAGAAACGAGGCGGATCGTCGGCCAGAGCGACGTCGCAGGGAAGGTAAGTCCGTGTGACGGGGATAAGCGAGGTTGTGCGTGACGGGCAGCGATTTGCCCGTGTCGCACAACCGACAGGGGCGGGTACGATCTCTTGCGATCTCGCTAGCAAGATCGCAGCGTGTAAAGCCCGCTTTAGTGTCCTGGAATTAGTTATCTATTCACAAACATTTTTAAAGTGGTGGTTCACTACTCTGCAGTAGTGGCCACCTCTCTCTAAAACTGATAGAGAAGGCTTTTTCTAACTACCTTGATCAGCGAATTCTGCCTGTGAGCGGCACTATCGTGGTCCGCTTATCCTCATGCAGTGACCTCCCCTCAGGCTTCGTGACCTCTGAGATCCGGTGATATTACATCAACTTCCAGTTGACTTGTCATCACCGCTGAGTAACTGAGCTGTGGGCAGCTTTTCACCGCTCGTCACAGCCCAGCATCGCTTCTGCTTGAACCCATAGCCTAATGTGTTGATACAGAGGAAGGCAAAAACCCCATGGGGCAGACAGTAATCTCCATATTAGGGGAAAATTACTTCCCGACTCCACATACGACAATCAGACTAGTTTCCTGGATCAACTCCCAATCATAGAATCTTATTTCTTTATTCTGTATTTATTACCCGCTCCTGGTTTTGACTTATAAATACTGGGATAAAAAACTCACCACGGTCAGCTGCAGGCATGGAACTTCTCACGAGTGTCCTATGGAGCCTTGTTCTCAGAGCGAGGTTTCATAGAATTCAATAGATGTCATGGAACAGTACACCATTGGATTACATTGTAACTTTGAGGATTTTTTTAAATTAATACATTAGCGTGCAAGGGTGTGTAGGGGAGTCTTTATTCAAATAAACTATTTTTTTCCTGTGTGTATGTTTTTTAAGTGTACGCTTACCGGATTAGTATTAGGTATGTCTGATAAACGCCTCTCAATTACTAACCCCTGGGATTGATGCCAGCTGACATTACACAGCTGACATCAACGTCAAAAATATTACCCCAATTGCCGCTGCACCAGGGCAATCAGGAAGAATCGGGCAAAGCACCAGAAGTGACATATCTAATGAATGCACCACTTCTGGGGCGGCTGCGAGCTGCTATTTTTAGGCTGGGAAGGGCCAAATAACTATGGGCCTTCCCATTCTGATAATATAAGCCCCCATCTGTCTGCTTTACCTTGGATGGTTGTCAAAAATAGGGAGGACCCCACTTCATTTTTTAAAATTATTTATTTCCTATCCACATTTGTTTGCAGGGCAATTGTCCTCCTCTTACCCCCATTTTGCTTCCTTTTGCAGCCTCATAGACCTTACTATACGACCATTTTACAGTACCAAAGTTTGGGTCCTCATTGATTTATATTGGGTTCGGGTCCAGGATCAAGTTCTGGTCAAGTTCGGGTGCCAAACCGAACTGTTAACAAAAGTCCGGCCGAACCCAGCGAACCTGAACGGTTCCGCTCATCTCTGATTATGGTCAGTAAATGCCATGAAGTTATTTCATCCACACAAAGACAAAATTGCAGATTTTCTTGTATAAAAGCGATTTCCCCTACAGACATATAAGCCAATGACATAAGTTAGCAACTATTACAAAATGTGTTGAAACAAATCTGTCATGGACCCTATAAACATGGAGCTTGTGATGCCAGTGTGAACAGCTCATTAGCTACACTAGAGGCATCATGTATAACATCTGACTGAAAATGTAGAGTCCTCAGATACAGTGAAGTACAGTAACATGCCCATTCATGATATATGTTTCTGTCATAATTGTGATCCAATGTTGGTTCATTTACTAAAATGCCATTTATCCTGGAGCAGCTAATGACATTTTGACCCCCAAATTATTTATTGACACCCTGTTTGATACAATGTAGTCCTGTTTAGCAAGCTACTTACTGTGTAGCAGAAAAAAAGTAATTATTGGCAGCCGACAGTTATACTCCCTATAAACATGCATGCTCAATAGAGATGATCATAAAGATCAGAAGTCCAGAACCCTGCAAACCTCTTCCATGTTTCTAGCTCCTCCTCTGAGTTGGATGTCCATCATGCCGCAACGAAGACGCTGGAATTCAGTAAAGAATTGGGGGTGCTGGCAGGTAGGGAGAGGTTGGCAGGGCTTTGGTCTAGTGGGCATGGACCACCAACATAGTCTCCTCCTAACCACGGTCCTGCAAAACTTTTTTCTCAACTCAAATGCTAGGCCAGTATCAATTAGGAAAGAGCAGAAAGCCTGTGCTTTCTAAAATCCAACATGACCCACCGTCCTGTTCCTCAAATTCTTCTGTGGTGGGTATTCTGAAGGCCCCTTCACACATTAGTACTTTTATTTAATGCGTATGGCTGGCTCAAATCTACCAGCAGTGAAAGAGTTAAAGATCTGAGCATGAAATTAGGAGAAGACTACTGCCCGGAGTGTGATGGTATCATTTATAGAGAGCTCCTCTAAGCTTTGTCTAGTTGAGAGCATTACTCATAGGCTCGGCTAAGCGACCCATGGACTTTCTTGATGCTGTATTGTATAATTAAGCATGTCTTTCCTCCATTAGTGCAGACTACGTTGATTGTGATTGGTGCGTACATTATCGTTGGGCCAGCTGGCCTGCAAAAGCGCTCATGGGTTTCGAATGTTTTCATTGATATGTCATATGCTCAAAAGGCATTGCGAGCAATCCTCTCATCATCTTCATTGGAGTCATTTTCAAAATGAAACCTTTGTTCCTGGATAATGATTCCAGGCTGTGCGCGCTTCGCTATGGTAGGTGTGTTCAGCGCGCCTTTCCCAGCTGTCTGGGGAGATCACCAGCCGTGGTGTTGTACAGTGTCTTCAGTAGATGCTCATATGGAATTATACTAAACTCCACAATCTTTCCACTAGACCTCAGATCCTCAATACTCAGGACTCTCATCTGGGGTGGCAAAAAATTCACAGCTGTGAAAAATATCATTTGTGGTCATCTACAGTAACATCAAAATTAAAGGGGATGTCCAGGAATATTTTAATAGGATTGCAGAAATAACTAATAATAAAAACACTAACACTCACCCTCCCCGGGTCCAGTAATGCATCTTCTCCACTTCTCCGGTCTTTTTGTGACAGGCTGCAGCAGTAATGTCACTAATACAGTGCATGTGACCGTTGAAGTCAATCTATGGGCTCTACTACTCATGCTGTCTATAGTGATTGTCTGCAGGGGTCACATGATGTCACTGCTGAAGTTTGTCAACAAAGACTGGAGCAGTGGTAGAGAGGCAGTAGTAGACCTGGAGAGGGTGAGTATTGGGGTTTTAGTTTATTTTACATTTAACAGATATTTGGAAATATTTTGAAAGTAGATAAATACTAGCACTTTTTATAATTCTGCACATTGTTGTTATTTATCTATATTTTCACTTTGTAGCCTCCCAATATGAAACAACTTTTCTTTTTAGCTCAGTAGTAGATGAAAGTCCAATGTGGGCCCCTTCCTAGCAGTCATTACCCTGGCAAAGGCAGTTTTGCTCTAATAGTATAAATGGCCCTTTTTATTATATTTACTGATAAAATTTGCTACTGAGAAATTAGCTGTGCAAAAATGTTTAAGGCCACGTTCACATGTTGAGTATTTGGTGAGTTTTTCACCTCAGTATTAAGGCCACGTTCACATGTTGAGTATTTGGTGAGTTTTTCACCTCAGTATTAAGGCCACTTTCACATGTTGAGTATTTGGTGAGTTTTTCACCTCAGTATTAAGGCCACTTTCACATGTTGAGTATTTGGTGAGTTTTTCACCTCAGTATTAAGGCCACTTTCACATGTTGAGTATTTGGTGAGTTTTTCACCTCAGTATTAAGGCCACGTTCACATGTTGAGTATTTGGTGAGTTTTTCACCTCAGTATTAAGGCCACATTCACATGTTGAGTATTTGGTGAGTTTTTCACCTCAGTTTTATGGCCACGTGCACACGTGGAGTATTTGGTGAGTTATTTACCTCAGTATTTGTAAGCCAAAACCAGAAGACAAGGACACCATGGTGACAAATCTCGCTCACTCATGTCCTTGCTCTTTCTGGTCACTAGATTCACTGCTGTTCACCCTGAGGCTCCAGTAGAGTCCTAAGGTATACCATGGAGTCTTAACAAGAGACAACAGAGACCTCCTGTGCCTGGAGGCCGACCCTGCAAGTGTATTCCTCATCAGCCCACATGACTACATGATCTTATGACCCATAGAAGTTCGGTTCGGCAGGTTCAGCTGGACTTTAAATAAAGTTCGATTTGGGACCTGGACTTGACCTGAACCCCAATGAATGTCATTAATTGAGCAGTTCAGGTCTCCACCCACATGCAGCCAGCCATAAACAGATCACTTCCAAGGGCGGGTGGGTGTTATTTTTCAATTTTTTTGTTTGGTGCACACTACAATCAACCACACTGTTGTTACCCCCAGTGCGAGCCGTTCAAACATTGCAAGCGTCTCGCAGTGGGTTAACCACTGAGCGTACCCATAAAGTCTGTGTTTGGTACAAACACCAAAACTTGGGTTCGCTCATATCTCTACACATGACTAATATTTTTTAGCTGATAAAGCCATTTAAAGGGTTATTCTCAAAACTGCAATTGTAGCACACCGCTCAACAGCCTCCTGGTTTGCTGCTCACCCATCATGGTGTATTCCTGATGAGGGACAATTCGGACCAGTGGCATAATCACACCACTGGCCCAAACTATGTGCGTTCTCATGGTGGTAACAGAGGCAGCTTTGCCTCTGTAGCTTTCAAAGAATCCATGGGCGCTAAAACTGGCCGGATCCAACGATTGAGCTAGTTTTCAAGCTCTATACTTTGCACTCTCCTTACCTGGCCACTTCTGACAGACTGCAGAGGTGGTCACTGTCCAAGACAAAGAGCAGTATATAATAAAATTCAATTTTCTTGAGAATGCAGAGGATTATCAATAAAAAATTAATTGCAAAGTGGCTTGATTTTACTAGCACTTTGCAATTTTACCAATTCATGATGATGAGAAGACCCCCTTTAAGGGCATGACATGAGTGTATTGGACAGATAATCAATGTGTCTATCCCTATAATGAACACTTTTAGCCCTTTTCTTGCTATTTATTTACAGTTCATTGTACTAATGTGTAACTGCAACACATTATCTTATAACATATTATGTCAGTTTTAGGGATTTCTCTATAAACACACTAGGATTATTTACTCCACTGCATCTGTGTTAGTTTATACATATATGAGTGGCTACATGGAAATGTGTATATAGTTTTCTAAGTTGTGTATATACAGAATCATATACTGCTTCTTGAATTATGAACATACCAGCTTATTATCTCAGTTTGTATATGTGCCCTGATTACCGCCATGATGATGACTGATGTGATAACGTCTTGCTTATTTAATTATGCCCTGTGTACAATTTATCACAGAGTAATACAATAATTCTTTAGGTCTGAGGATTTACATTCAGGTAATACAAATATATGACAAATGCAAACATTATGGGGCAGGTCTCGAAGAAAATGTCTTTTTTTCTTTACAAAATCAACCAAAAATAGAACAGGTTTCACCTGCTTTAAGGGGTTGTCGGGCCTCATGGTGACTGGAGACTTTTGAATCCTTACAGTGCACATCGCCGTCAATCAGGTGTCACCGGTGTTCTCCGGTGTCATTTCCAAGACTGGGCTATCATGTGACCGAAAATATGCGATTTGAATACTTTTGGCCATATTCCGACTAGACGTGCTTGGTTTTGGTCAATTCACTTGTATTGAGCAAGCATGTCTACAAGTGACCATGTAAGAGGATGGACAGAAGAAGATACTCAGATTCAGTGCTCCACGACATTTGTGCCCCAACATTACCATCTGCTGGAGGATAAGGGTCATCAGGGACCAATGTGTAAGGATTGTGTTTCCTGGACAGAAGAGTTAGGAGGGGACACTGAGTCAGGTGACAACTGTGGTCCAGTTATCAAATATAAAAGGCTGACCCGTCCATGTAAAGGTGGAGTTGGCACAAAAACCATCAGGGGATAGATGTTTTGCGCATGAGAGAAGGCTTGTGTCACCTGCAAAGGAATCATCTGAAAGCGCATTGAGCCAAGAGGCACTCGAAGCTTGCATATCATCACCAGACAAACTCAAAGACTACATAAAGTCACCAGACAAACTCAAAAACTGCATAACATCACCAGACGAACTCAAAGACGGCATACCGTCACAAGACAAACTCAAAGACTGCATAATGTCACCGGACGAACTCAAAGACTGCAAACCGTCACCAGCCAAGCTCAAAGACTGCATACTGTTATCAGATGAACTCAAAGACTGCTTACCCTCACCAGACGAACTCAAAGACTGCTTACCATCACCCGTTGAACTCAAAGACTGCTTACCATCACCAGAGGAACTCAAAGACTGCATACCGTTACCAGACAAACTCAAAGACTGTATACCTTTACCAGACGAACTCAAAGACTGCTTACCCTCACCAGACGAACTCAAAGACTGCTTACCATCACCAGTTGAACTCAAAGACTGCTTACCATCACCCGTTGAACTCAAAGACTGCTTACCATCACCAGAGGAACTCAAAGACTGCATACCGTTACCAGACAAACTCAAAGACTGTATACCTTTACCAGACGAACTCAAAGACTGCTTACCCTCACCAGACGAACTCAAAGACTGCTTACCATCACCAGTTGAACTCAAAGACTGCTTACCATCACCAGAGGAACTCAAAGACTGCATACCGTTACCAGACAAACTCAAAGACTGTATACCGTTAACAGACGAACTCAAAGACTGCTTACCCTCACCAGACGAACTCAAAGACTGCTTACCCTCACCAGACGAACTCAAAGACTGCTTACCATCACCAGACGAACTCAAAGACTGCTTACCATCACCAGAGGAACTCAAAGACTGCATACTGTTACCAGATGAACTCAAAGACTGCATACCGTTACCAGACGAACTCAAAGACTGCTTAACCTCACCAGACGAACTCAATGACTGCTTACCGTTGCCAGAGGGACCTAAATATCATCTCCAGAGGAACCTGAAGACCAAATATCACCCAAATCATGCATACTGTCACCAGAGAAACTCGAAGACTGCATTCCGAAGACTGCATTCCGTCGCCAGAGGGATTCTAAGCCAAAATATCATCGCCAGAGGAACCTGAAAATCGAATATCGTCACCAGAAGAATCCAAATACTGAACACCGTCACTGGACGAGGATAAGCCTATGTGGTCAAGCAACGAAGATTGGACATCAAGAACCAGAAACTGGCAAACAGATATTTGTTCCGGAGCAGCATCAAAGTGACCCGGGAAGTTATTTCTCGTCTTGACGTATGGCACTGAAAAAGAGAATAACTAATTACTAAAGTCATCTATTGTTTTAGTACATCACCACTCAGCCACGTTCACACGTTGCATAATTGCTACTTTTTTTGCATGCTTTTTTCATGAGTTTCATGCAAAATAAAAGCTGCTATTTACAGTTCTATTGAAACCTATGATATTTCAGAAATCTCATGCACACACACAAGCAACATGCCAATTCTTTAAGTGTTTTTGTAGCTTTTTTCACCATTGAAAGTAATGGGAGTGCAAAAATGCAGCTGCGTTTTTGCTGCTTTTGTGGTGAATGAAACTAGCTTTCTTTAAACATGTACTGTAGACAAATGACACATCAAAAAGCAGGAAAACGTGCTTTGTGGAAGCAGCTTCTTTACTGCCAAGAGAGCAAATTTTGCTGCAAAAAAAATCGCAAAAAAGCAACATGTGAACATAGCTTTAAGGCCCCGTCACACAAAACGAGATCACTAACGAGATCGTTGCTGCATCACTGTTGCTGTGACGCAGCAACGATCTCGCCAGCGATCTCGTTATGTGTGTGACAACTACCAGCGATCAGGCCCCTGCTGTGAGATCGCTAGTCGTTGCTGAATGGTCGGGACCATTTTCTTCAAAGGCGAAGTCCTGCTGGGCAGGACGCATCGCTGTGTTTGACGCCTACCAACGACCTCCCAACACAGTCCCAACGCCCGCCAAGATCGTTATACAGGTCACTGATCATTACTGCGTCATTGGTAAGATCTGACTGTGACATCTCACCAGCGACTTACCAGCGATCCTTATCAGGTCCCATCGTTTTCGGGATCGCTGGTAAGTCGTTAAATGTGACGGGGGCTTTGGTGACGGGGAGGATGGAATGGAAGTTCCGGGGCTGGGTCATTGTTAACAGAATATGTTTGTAATACTCTTCAGTGACTGCATATACCTAATCAGCTGAATGAACTGTAAAACATGCCAACTGATATTTAAGTACTTTTGCCTTGTACTCCTGTTTAGCCTGTTGCTTACCCATTTCCCACCTCACCACCATGTTCCCGCCTAATCAAAACCTGTTTGAGTCACCACTGAGTAGTTACATTCCCGGCCTCCATATAACAGTCGCTTGTATGCAAATTGCATGTTTTCATTATGTGACTGCCCGGTCTCGGCAGTGACACTGGAGAATCGTGACAACGTATGGTGCACTCGCTGTAAGGATTCAGAAGTCAACAGTCACATAAAGTGACTGCAGACTGTCACCACAATACCGTACAAACGTTTTAAAGGGTTGTCCAGTCACATGGTGGGATAGGTCATGAATTTTCAGATAGTTTAGGATAGTTGGGTTAGGTCATCAATGTCAGATCCATGAGTGTGCGACACCTGGAACCCCATCAATCAGCTGCTATAAGGTCCGTCGGTGGTCGCACTGTACATTCAATGTGTAGTTGATGCTCCTGGTTACTGCAGACCTCATCTTGTCCTTTTGACTACCATATAATTCTTTACAGCGGTAATGTAATGGGTAGGTGGCAGGACTCATTTAGGAATAATCTTGGGTGAAATCATTTTTATTCCTACCTGTTCTATTTTGAGAGGGAATTCTACCATCAAAGTGATCAGCTGTGTAAACACAACTATATCTAATGCACCGACCTGAGCCAACATGTACATGAATCTGATGGCAAACAGAGAAAAGAAAATCCTGCCAACGGATGAAAGTAGAATCACTATTGTCGACTGTAGGGAAATATTTTAATCTACCGTACTGGATCATAGACTGTAAGAGAAGCAGTGGCGTATATATACTATATTGTATATAGTTTGTGACCAACAACCAGGGCAAAGCAAGTATTGCACCCAATAATGCAGTATTAATTCCCCTTGAATGCACTCTTAAAAAAAATAATGCTCGGAATGCCCTCTTTAGGCTCCCTTAAAAACTAATGATTCCTCCAAAGTGCCCCCTACCAACTTTGAGCTACCCCATGCAAAAAAAATAAAGTTTATACTCCCTTAATCTGAGTCCTTTAGTCCCTTGTGCTCAGAGCAAAGACACCAATACAGTTCAAGGTGGTGTTCGCCAGAAAATTCAAGGCTTCCGACCAAAGTCTGTGGCATACGCACTCCCCTTTGGCACTAGCGACACCACTTCTTAATATTGCAAAATCTTAAAAGCAAGAATATGAAAATTAGTACTTTATTTTTCTATTGAACTTTTGCTCTCCAAAAATGTTTGTGCACAGGACAATTGCCTTTGTGCGTCACCCACTACACTGTGCCACTAATGGGCTGTCACTACATTGGATAGACTCAGCATTGGTCATGTTTAGACTGTTGCTGCCCATGTCCAACTCTACAAGTGCATCTCAGTAAATTAGAATATCATCAAAAAGTTAATTTATTTCAGTAAACCAGCCAGCTTCTTTAGCAATGACCTTTTGTGGCTTACCCTCCTTGTGGAGTGTGTCAATAACTGCCTTCTGGACATCTGTCAAGTCAGCAGTCTTCCCCATGATTGTGTACCCTACTGAACCAGACTAAGGGACCATTTTAAATGCTTAGGAAGCCTCTGCAGGTGTTTTGTGGTAATTATTCTAATTTTCTGAGAAAATGACTTTTATGTTTTCATTGGCTGTAACAGAAATAGAAATGAACACTTCAAATAGATTCCTCTGTGTGTAATGACTCTATATAATATACAGTACAGACCAAAGGTTTGGACACACCTTCTCATTCAAAGAGTTTTCTTTATTTTTATGACTCTAAAAATTGTAGATTCCCATTGAAGGCATCAAAACTATGAACTAAAACATGTGGAATGAAATACTTAAAGTGTGAAACAACTAAAAATATGTTTTATATTCTAGGTTCTTCAAAGTAGCCACCTTTTGCTTTGATTACTGCTTTGCACACTCTTGGCATTCTCTTGATGAGCTTCAAGAGGTTGTCACCGGAAATGGTTTTCCAACAGTCTTGAAGGAGTTCCCAGAGATGCTTAGCACTTGTTGGCCCTTTTGCCTTCACTCTGCGGTCCAGCTCACGCCAAACCATCTCGATTGGGTTCAGGTCTGGTGACTGTGGAGACCAGGTCATCTGGCGTAGCACCTCATCACTCTCCTTCTTAGTCAAATAGCCCTTATACAGCCTGGAGGTGTGTTTGGGGTCATTGTCCTGTTGAAAAATAAATTATGGTCCAACTAAACGCAAACTGGATGAAATAGCATGCCGCTGCAAGATGCTGTGGTAGCCATGCTGGTTCAGTATGCCTTCAATTTTGAATAAATCCCCAACAGTGTCACCAGCAAAGCACCCCCACACCATCACACCTCCTCCTCCATGCTTCACGGTGGGAACCAGGCATGTAGAGTCCATCCGTTCACCTTTTCTACAAAGACACGGTGGTTGGATCCAAAGATCTCAAATTTGGACTCATCAGACCAAAGCACAGATTTCCACTGGTCTAATGTCCATTCTTTGTGTTCTGTAGCCCAAACAAGTCTCTTCTGCTTGTTGCCGGTCCTTAGCAGTGGTTTCCTAGCAGCTTTTTTACCATGAAGGCCTGCTGCACAAAGTCTCCTCTTAACAGTTGTTGTAGAGATGAGAAAGTGTGTCCAACCCTTTGGTCTGTACTGTATATGAATAGATCCCTCTGTATATAATGACTATATAATATATGCATTTCCCTTTTTATATTGAACTACTAAAATAAATAATCTTTTTGATGATATTCTAATTTATTGAGATGCACTTGTGGCGCCCTGGCCTAGCCAGGTCGTCACAGATAACACACAAACACCCTCACCCCTATTAGACAGGGACACCAGCCAAACAAAAACCCTTGTTGCCTCCCTCCAGTGTCTGATTTCAACACCAGGTAGGGCGGAGCCAAGCGGTTGGCTCCACCCACCGAGGAGTTCACAGGCCTGGAGGCGGGAAAAGTGACAGTTCAGTGTTGGAGTTTGAAGTGAGAGGAGTGAGCACTTAGGTGTCTGGGTTTGTGGCCCAGGCACCGACAGTAAGGTTGGCAGATGGTGGTGGCCGTCTGCAGGAGTGGTGGAGCAACGCGGAACCGTAGGACTGGGGTCGGGCGACAGCCCGCCGGTACCGACCGGGGAGCGAAGTGAAGCCAGCACACACAGGCAGGGCCATCGGACCCCGGCCAGGCTTGGAGCCGCCGACAATAGTCAAATCCGTATGTGACCGGAACCCCAGGGGTTTCCTAACAGCAAAAGTTCCGATTGAAGGCAACCGCCTACACAATGAGGGTATACAGCTACCGCCTAAGGCTAGAGACCCAAGGGCCAGCGTCTGCGGGCATACGGTCTCCTCCGGCACCCATACACCGGGGAGCGGACTACCGTTGGGAATCCATAGTAGTCAGAAGGAGAACATCAAGGTGCAGGGAAAGACAGCCGCCATCACCTGTCCGGGGAGAGACACAGCAGCTGGCTGCGGGACTCATCCATCCAGCCGTTTGGTTTACTGAGGACTTTGTACCTTTCTTGCTGAGTGAGTACACCCGTGCCATCCGACACTGCGCCGCGCTGTTCCTGCAACCCTGCACCTCACCAACCCTGCCTCCCCGTCACATTATCGGGCCCTGGGACCACTGACCCCTACCCACGGAGGGGGAAAACAACATCCCAGCTGATCCTTACCATCGCTCCCGGGATCCCCGTCATCAGCAGCGGTGGTGCCCATCTTCACCACAACCCGTGGGTGGCGTCACGGACTAAATTCTTCAAACCAACCACCCCTTTCACTCACGGGCGAGGAGCGCCGCTCGAGTCCCCGGATCAGGCCCACCGCTCGAGCCACCGAGCAGCAGCCGCAGCAGCGCCGGACCCGAGCGTTAGCGAGCGCAGCGCAGTGGCGTCCTCCCCGCCCGTGACACACTTGTATATGTTACCGAAGAATAGTCATAAACCAGTTTACAAAGACTGTCCAAGATGGTGAAAGCCACTAATTAGCCCTGGAGAGACGTAGTCACTTGGTACACAACTTAATGACATAAAAAGTAAGATTCATTCCTAACTGGTGAATGGTGATGTAAAATAGATGTAAAATCTGGTGCTTTGTCATCAGTTGTAATAACTAGCTTCATGGCTGTAATAGCAAATCAGATCTAAATTTAGTTCAAAGTGCTGGTAAAGAAAAATAGTCATTTTTAAGCTATGGCATTCAGATAATTAGCAGATTGTTTTGCAAGTGTAAACCCCCCCCCCTAAAAAAAAATTAAAAAAATAAACATAAAGATGTCTTGTCCGGTTTTGGAATGATGGAACGTCTTCCTAGACAGCCATTATTCGAGACATGACAGAATATTTAACTGGTGGTCAAAAGAATCTGTATGAGCCTAAAGGTGACGTGTCCCATTAGACATTAGTCAATTTCACCCAGAACAAATGTTTTTTTTTTTTAGGTGAAATTTAACAATGAACGATCGTTTTCACTGATCAATCACAGATCGTTGTCATTTGCAGTAAAGTTGGTCATGTTTGAGTATTTTGTCCACACAAAAGATCTGTGATCTGTGAACATCTTCCAAAAAGACCATCCAATCATCACCCGGTGTCACTCGATATGTATATGCCAGTATGAAGAAATGTAAACGCTCATAAACCGCTGTCGAATATTTGCAGATATAAAGCTGCCATATATTGATGTACAAGTGGCTTTGATTTGACTGTAAACTAATGAACTCGCAGATGTCTTTTGAGACATCTGGCCTTTGTACAGAAAGTCTAGATGCATTTAAGATGATCTGTGCTGACATCTGATACATTTATGAGTCTGCTGAGAAGTAAAAGTGACAGTGACGATGTAGTTGCAGATTGCTATGTATCACATAAGTCTGAAGGAAATATTGGAATTTAGACAAAAATTAATATAATGTGCAATTATAACTCTAAAGGGGGCCATTTAAAAACCACGATTACTGATCCCATATACATTACTTCCATTGGGAGACATTACTGCTCAGGCATGAATGCTTTGTCCAATGGTTCCAAATATTGCAGAATTGCGGCTTTTCTTGGTGTGTATGTGTTCTATAGAAAGACACAACAAGCCGAGTTCTGTAGATTCCTTTTATCCTCAGTTATCAGGACCAGTGACTGGGCTATAGTTGTGTGGAGTTTGGGACACCTCCTTAGAGAGGTCACTGGGTGACTGAGACATTTGCAGACTTTTTTTCATCGGATTTGCCGAAGGCCAAATGACCATGGGACGGATTAGAACATTACAAGGTGCTTTTTAGTATTGAGTTGTGCCATATTTGGTTCTTATAGACGTATGTTCTTCATGTCTCCCTTTAAGGCCTGTTTCAGACGTCAGTGATTCTGGTACGTATGTGCTTTTTTTTATATGTGCCAGAATCACAGACATACGCAGACCCATTAAAATCAATAAGTCTGTGCACACATCATTGATTTTTCCCTTACCGTGTCTCCGTACGGCATATACGCATGTCCGTGATTGCCGCACGGAGACATATCCATTTTTTTGGCACACTATGGTGTGGTTCGTAAAACACGTACCAGAAAAAACATATATTGAAAATAAAAAGTATTTTCAACTCACCCGTTTCCAGTGACGCTGTGTTCTGCCTCTGCTCTCTGCTTCTTCCTGGCCAGCTCATAATGGCAGACATATTCATGTATGCAGCCAGAGCCGACCCGGAAGTAGCTGCAGAGGTGGGAGACACAGCGACCAGATGCTGCATCGTGGGACTCTTCAGCACCACGGACAGCAGGAGCGGGGACAGGTGAGTTAATGTCCATGTGCAATCACAGAGTACGGATCACGTATCATGGATTGCACATGGAGAACACACGTGTGCCGTGAATCACGGCACACAGAGGGACATAGGCATTTTTAACACGTCAGTGTGTTTTTCACATGTGAAACAGGACTAGGTAGACTGCATTACAGTAGAATTTTCTGGTTGCCCATGAGTTTGCAGTAAAATTGCATCATTGCTACAACTTAAGGGTGCTTTACACGCTGCGACATCGCTAGCGCGAGCTAGCGATGTCGAGCGCGATAGCACCCTCCCCTGACGCTCGTGCGACATTTAGTGATTGCTGCCATAGCAAACATTTTCGCTATTGCAGCGTTACATGCAGATACCTTGTGTGCGACGTCGCTCTGGCCGCCGAACAATCCCTCCTTCAAGGGGGAGGTGCGTTCGGCGTCATAGCGACGTCACTGCAGCATCACCAAGCGGCCGGCCAACAGCAGAGGAGGGGCGGAGATGAGCGGGGAAAACATCCCGCCCACCTCCTTTCTTCCTCATTGTCGGTGGACGCAGGTAAGGAGATGTTTGTCATTCCAGCGGCGTCACACATAGCGATGTGTGCTGCCGCAGGAACGACAAACAACATCGTACCTACTGAAGCCCCGATACTAAGGAAATGATCGACGTGTCAACGAGCAACGATTTTGCAAGTTTTTTTGCTCGTTGATTGTCGCTCATTTGTGTCACACGCTGCGATGTCGCTACTGGCGCCGGATGTGCGTCACTAACGACGTGACCCCGACGATATATCGGTAGTGATGTCGCAGCATGTAAAGCACCCTTTACAGTCAGACATATTGTTTTTCTGTCTGGAGATTTCCGTAGACTCCTTCTAATAAAGTCATCTTCAATAAATATATATGAACAATATAAGCTTCCCAATATAAGATCTGGAACTGGAACAGGGCCCCACCTTCAATGTGTCATTTATAACACTGGGATCTAAGGGGTAAGGTGGAAAGTGACATGCCAATTCTGGCATGCCAGTATTAGGAGACTTAAACGCCTTTTATGATCCTGTGGGAAATGAAATATGCAAATGGCCTCTTCAGAGAAGTACAGGACTTGAACTCTAGTGCCACCTATTGAAAGTAGTAATCCTGACAGTCATATCAACCCTTTAATGAGCCTTGCCATATGACTTAGGATAAAAGCAAAACTAGAATCTCAATTTGAAGACACGATATTTCAGGGAATTCACCCTATCTGCAGATTGAGATTCTGGTTTGGCTTTTTATCCTAAATCCCAGTCACATTTAGCGACTTACCAGCGATCCCGAAAACGATGTGACCTGATAAGGATCGCTGGTAAGTCGCTGGGAGGTCGCTGGTGAGATGTCACACAGTCCGACCTTACCAACGACGCAGTAACGATCAGCGACCTGTATAACGATCTCGGCAGGCGTTGGGACTGTGTTAGGAGGTCGTTGGTAGGCGTCAAATACAGCGATGTGTCCTGCCTAGCAGGACATCGCCTTTGAAGAAAATGGCCCGGACCATTCAGCAACGACTAGCGATCTCACAGCAGGGGCCTGATCGCTGGTAGGTGTCACACTTAACGAGATCGCTACTGCATCATGGAAACAGTGATGCAGCAACGATCTCGTTAGCGATCTCGTTGTGTGTGACAGGGCCTTAAGTCATATGGCAAGGCTCAGTAAAGGGTCGTTATTGACTTTCAGGATTTCTTTTAAAAATAGGTGGCATTAGAGTTCAAGTCCTCTTCTTCTTGGAAGAGGCAATGTGCATATTTATAATGCTGACATCTTATGTAGCAGGGAGGCCTTAGAGCTACCACAGGCGCCAAGCAACATGTAGGACTACCACCTTTGCCCCACTTCTTAGCACCAAAATTTTTATGTTGTTACTTGTTCCAAACCAAGATTCTTTATTGTGAAAGACTGTTTGTGCTGGTTAATAGGATTATAGTGCTCTATTGTATGGAAATAAGGGGAATTATATGTTTAATAGATTCATTAATTATGATAATCTCCTAATGATGCCATGTCAATCACGTCATATTTATGCCATGCTGATAATTAATAGCCTGAAACAGGTCATTCTTCTTATCAGTTTCTGATACTGTTGCAGTAATTTAGGATCCACAGTTCATATAGGCTTAAAGGGAACCTGTCATCATGAAAATGCAGCACAACCTGCAGGTCCCAGTTATAGAGCAGGGGGAGCTGAGTAGACATGGCGTGTTTATGAGAAAAGATTCAGTATAATTTGTGTTTTTAATTTTCTGCTCTTTCGGTGATTTTCAGCGCAGTGGCTGACAGCTATCTCTGTATACTCACTTATAGATAGAAAGCTCAATCACTGATAGGACGCCCACTGGACTGAAAATCACCGAAAGAACAGAGGTTTAAATGACTAAAAAAAAAAAAAAAAAAATCTATATATCAATCTATTCAGCTTCCCCGGCTCTAAAACATGGTGCCTGAAGATTGTATTTTCCTGGTGACAGGTTCCCTTTAAATGTTTACAGTGGAACCTTGGATTACGAGCACGATTTGTTCCAGGAGTGCTCTCTTAAACCAAGTTAAGGCCGCTTTACACACTGCGATATCGGTGCCGATATCGCCAGCGTGCGTACCCGCCCCCATCGGTTGTGCGACACGGGCAAATCTCTGCCCGTGTCGCACAACATCGCCCAGACCCGTCACACTACTTACCTACCCTGCGACGTCGCTGTGAGCGGCGAAACGCCTCCTTCCTAAGGGGTCGGTTCGTTCAGCGTCACAGCAGCGTCACTGAACCGCCGCCCAAAAGAAGCGGAGGAGCGGAGATGAGCGGGACGAACATCCCGCCCACCTCCTTCCTTCCTCATTATGGCGGGAGGCAGGTAAGGAGAGGTTCCTCGTTCCTGCGGTGTCACACGGAGCGATGTGTGTTGCCGCAGGAACGAGGAACAACTTCGTTACTGCTGCAGTAACGATATTTGAGAATGGACCCCCATGTCGCCGATGAGCGATTTTGCACATTTTTGCGACGATGCAAAATCGCTCATAGGTGTCACACGCAACGGCATCGCTAAAGCGACCGGATGTGCGTCACAAAATCCGTGACCCCAACGAGATCGCTGTAGCGATCTCGTAGCGTGTAAAGCCCGCTTTACTCTTATATCAAAGTGAATTTTCCCATAGGAAATAATTGAAACACAAACAATTTGTTCCGCAATCCAAAAATATTTACTGTATTTATACAAACTTATTACAGTAATACAAAATAATTACTGTATCCATATAAAATGATTACAGTACACTAGTACAAAATACAGTGCAGTACAGTAAAAAACATAAAACAAATTACACTGCACTTTAGCTTACTAAAGAATTGTTGGTGTGCGGGAGATACAATAGAGAGAAAAAATGAGGTATAAATATGATAACCTTTATTCTAGTACAATACACAAAAAAACACCCCAGATCTATTCTCCCCATGATAAGGGCAGAACTAAATCAAATCTGGGGTAGGAATACTGCACAGGCAGATTACAGGACAAGCAATGTGCTATACTGGTTAGCAGAAAGAAATTACAGTGCTGTATCTACAAATGCACCAAATGCACATTGAAAGACAAGCTATATAGTATATACTGTACAATGCTATACTGTATACAGTACATATGTACAGAAAGTTACTTCCAGTAGGTTTACACAGAGCACCTGAGAGCGGGTCAGAGCGTGGTGAAAGGACAGACCCGGACGTGTGTGCATTCAGTATTTGCTCTTATTGCAAATCATTGCTCTTAAACCAAGTTACAAATTTGTAAAAAGCTTTGCCTGTCTTGCAAAACGGTCTCAAACCAAGTTACTCTTAATCCAACGTTCCACTGTATTCCCAACTTGCTCATTACTGAGGTTCTGACAATTGCGGCTTCCACTGATTCTGAGAAACGGACTCTGAAATGCCATATTAAAATGCAGCTGTGATTGTCCATGCATGCCTCCCCTCAATTCGTTGTCTGTAAGACTGGAGGCGTTAGCCAAACACTGTACATGGCAGTCCCATACACAATTGTAGTCCCAGAAGTTGGACCTCAAGGAATCGGCAAGGTAACTTGTCAAGATGCAAATAGCTTTTCATTGGCTACGTTATAGTATGTAGTTGTGTAACAGCACCTGCAAATAGCAATCAATGACTGTTTAATAGGTGCATTAAATAAGCTCTCCCATGAGGATTTTCCATTAAATCTGTGTATATGTGAATGTAATGCAGTGTGTGTGTTAATATACCGTACTCATTTACTGCCATTTTCTCCTTTGCGCAGCGCGTTCCACTCATACATTTCTTAGTTTACTCATTGGCAGTGTGGTTCAGGCACCTTACACTGATGTTATTTGGGCACTGTATGATTGTATTATTTGACAACTATATGCAACACCAGGAGGGAGGGAAGTGAACAAAAGAAGGAACCACCCACCCTAAAACAAGTCCAGCATAGACGCAGAATACAGAACAAACTGGGAAGAGCATAAAATGTTGTCCTTCTCATTTGCCATCACAGAAAGAACCCAAACGGTGAATTCATACGTGTGGGAAATAACCAAGTGCCACCTAAATTTTTTTATCTGACAACACACAAACACATGGAGTTTAAGCACCACTCCACCGTTTTTCTTTTTTTCATCGATGTGGTGGTGTTTTAAATGTAAGCCCCCTGACATATACTCACCTTCCACTGTGGCGCCCCTGACCTGGTCAGGCACCACTGAGTACTGCACCCATGCTGGGGACAGTACAACACAGGTAATCCAGAAGGCTGACCGAGGTGTGACTACACAGGCGCATAGTGATCAGGTCTCACACATGTACCTTTGAGAGGACCCCTGGGGATCCCAGGAGGGGGCGAAGCCTCCACCTCCACCCGAGGGGTGGAGGGGGCGAAGCCTCCATCTCCACTCAAGGGGTGTGGTAGAGAGCCTGGTTGCTAGGTGGCGTAGGCAGGCACAAAAGGGAAAAGAGAAAGGAGGAGGAGAAGAGCAGTCTGAAGCAGAGTGTGGAGGAGTGAGGAGCATGGAAGTGGAGCTCAGACAGGAGCAGCAGTGCAGGTCCCACGAGTGAGCCGGTTTAGTGTGCAGCTCAGGGAAAGCAGACGTGAGGAGCAGACCCTGGAGCTGTGGCAGTCTAACAGCGTCCGCGCAGTGACTACCGACGGGGGAGAACGGTCACCTGGGAGTGCTACCCGAAATCCACACACAGCTAAAGAGAGAGCAACGGAGTGGAAAGTAAGGAGACTGTCAGGGAGATACCAGGCCCAACGGGTAGCAGGTCCCAGTGCAGGGATAGATCCACCTTTCCCTTGCCAAACCTGCATGAGGGGGCACTTTACACCCCCAAGACAACACTACAGAGTCCGCAGCCACGTAGCCACAGTTAGGGCCCATAGTTCACAGGAGGCAAGCAGCCGGAGTGTCCTGGTCCAGGCTACAAGCAAACGGGGCAAAAAGAAGGGGAGAGAGGCGCCAGCAACTTCCCTGGGTGACCCCCATAGGGACTAAAAGTCGGGGTTACCCCAAAACGTAAAGGGCTAAGGAAGGCGAGTCGGTAGCCACCCTCATCAGTCAGCCTGAAGGACACCTGGTTCCAGCCTGGTTCATCCCAGCTACGCCCGGGTTACTCACCCTGCCACCTTCAGTGAGTAAAACCCCTGAAAGACATCCTGCTTGTGCGTGTGAGTCATTCTGCGACTTGTAGTTCCACACACTTACACAGGGCCCTGGGGCTTGCCTCACTCTCAGGAGGCTATTACAACTGACTGCACCCACCACCAGCCCCAGGCGTCCCTTAATCTGCAGTGGCGGTCCCCACTGACCGCAATTCTGAGAGTGGCGTCACGACAATCCTAGATAGAAGATTTCCTACCTGTGACAGGATCCAGCTGCGTGGAGTCCCTGAAGGTAATGCACCGACACAACACTTGCGGGGCTTCACACCACCACCTTCACCTTTCACCGACACCGCTCAGAAGTTACATCAAAGACGCTCAATTCATCTCTGAGAGTCTGTGCAAGACCAAAATGAGGTCACAACCAAGGCCAGAACGAATCTCTCATAGACTTGTATTGGTTTGTGACCTCCGTCGCGCTCCATGAAACACTAGAGCAGCTGGCAGGTCACAAACACCGAGGCTGAACGGAGAAGATGAAGCCACCAAATGGTGACAATCAGACAAATGTCATGGGACTTCGATTTAGGGGTACTTTGCACGTTGCGACATCGCTACTGCGATATCGTTGGGGTCAAATCGAAAGTGACGTACATCCGGCGCCAGTAACGACGTCGCAATGTGTAAAGCCTAGGAGAGAAGATGCATGAGCGTGAAAGAGTCAAAAATCGGTGATCTGTGCCACGTCGGTCATTATCATAATGTCGGTGCGTCCGCAGGTACGATGTTGTTTGTCGTTCGTGTAGCTCCACACATCGGTGTGTGTGAAGCCGCAGGAGCGACAAACATCTCCTTACCTGCGCCCGCCGTCCACCGGCAATGCGGAAGGAAGGAGGTGGGCGGGATGTTTACATCCCGCTCATCTCCGCCCCTCCACTTCTATTGGCCGGCCGATTAGTGACGTTGCGGTGACATCGCGGTGACGCCGAACCCACCGCCTCCTTGAAGGAGGGATTCTTCGACAGTCACAGCGACGTCGCTGACCAGGTAAGTGCGTGTGAAGCTGCTGTAGCGATAATGTTCGCTACGGCAGCTATCACAAGATATCGCATTTGCGACGGGGGCGGGGACTATCGCGCTCGGCATTGCTATTATCGGCTAGCGATGTAGCAGCAGGCAAAGTACCTCTTAAAGCACCACTCCAGCAGTACAATAAAAAAAAAAAACACTGGAGTGGTTCTTTAAATGACGGATCCAAGAATGAGATCTGTGAAACTCCGGGCATGTCCTATTGTGATCCTATTTTGAGGATCAGAATAACACAGACTCATTTGGTTTATGTGATCTCCGATAAAAAAATCAGTCAGCCTACCGACCGGCACATGCATGTGAAGTTTCACCATCCAGGAGTAATGGACCAAGTTTTCAGCAGATGTTATTCTAGTTGCTCCTGTGTTTTTCTCATCCTTTTTTTTACTGAAGCAGGTAGAATATCTGAATTTTTTTTATCCATTCACTCTTAAGACCCCCTTCACACGCACATGTCTCCGGTACGTGTTAGGTCCGTGCCCGCATGTACCGGAGACACGGGCACACATAAACCCATTAAAATCAAGGGGTTTATGTGCACGCACGTGTGCAGCCATTGGCCCGTGCCTCCGTGTGGAGCAGACGTGAGCCCGTGTGCTCCACACGGATGCATGTCCGTTTTTCTCCGGCAGCACGGGTGTCACACGGCCCGCACCCGTACCACACGGATGTAGTGTGGATGCGGTCCCGTGTGACACGTGCCGGAGAAACACACGTGTCAGAGGAAAAAAAAAATCTTTACTCACCTTCGCAAATGACAGCCCTCCTGTCTCCACCGCTGCTGTCATTTGCTGCCGACCGCCGCTCATTATGCTCATTTAATATTCACTTCACTGCGGCCGGCAGCAGCAGCGGGGAGACGGCAGGGCTGGAGACCGAAGATCAGCACCACGGACAGCGACGCAAGGGATAGGTGAGTAGAAAGTTCTCGTTCTCCGTGTGTTATCACGGATAACACACGGAGAACACACGTGTGCCATAAACACGGCACACGGATGGGAAAACGCACTTTTGACACGTCCGTGAAACATGTGCTTGGTTTTCACGGACATGTGAAGGGGCCTAACAATGTGTCAGTTAAAAACAGATTAAACTAGGATGTATTTCTGAAGTACAAAGTCTGTCTTGCTAATGTTATCTGTATCTTATGACTCCGAATAGACTTTAATGACCGAATATGATCCACTAAATCTGATCAGAATAGGACATGTTCTGAGTCTCATGGACTGGAGACACGGTTCTGTTTTTAAATTGGGCATAATTTCATACAAATTCATACAAAACTCCCAAAATGGGCCTAAAAAATGTATTGGCACCTTTCCAAAATTGTAGGTAAACAACTTTGTTTCAAGCATATAATGCTCTTTTAAACTCAGCTGTGGCAAGTAACAAGTGTTGGCAATATGAAAATCACACATGAAACCAGATATAAAGGGGAGACGTTGACTCAATCTTTGCATTGCATGTTTATGTGTGCCACACTAAGCATGGAGAACAGAAAGAAGAGAACAGAACAGTCTGAGGATTTGAGAACTAAAATTGTTGAAAAATATAAGGTTACAAGTCCATTTCCAGAGATCTTGATGTTCCTTTGTCTATGGTGAGACACTTGAGGCTTACAAAGAAAAGAACACAATGCCTACTGTCAGTTTGAAAAAGGAAAGTGGTCCAAAATTGCAGTTGAGAGGTATAAGAAGCTTGTTGATGATTATAGGAAGTGATTGATTGCATTTATGTATTCTAAAGCAGATGCAACCAAATATTAGATGTATATTGGCTGAACCGTCCAATATATATGATGGCTAATTGACAGTTTCCTGATGGCAGATGTCATGGAAATAAGTAGAGATATGTGTGTGACGCCCTGGACTATCAGGTCGTCACAGGGTATTGTGCAATCTGCCCTTCTGCACAGTATCCGCATCCTCCTTGGTTATGGATCCCTGTCCTTCGGTGTTGCTAAGAACTTAGCCAGTCAAAACCCTAGGAACACTCTGCACAACACCCACCAGACACACCAATGGGGGGCCTGAAGGGAATAGGGCCGCCCACTTGGGGGGTTGGTATGGGAGAGTCAGAGGTGTTAGAGGAGTCAGTGAGTGGAGTGGTGACTCTCGAAGTGAGAGGTCATAGGTTCAGGAGCAGGGCTCCTTGAGAATACTAGGTGGCAGATGTTGGTCTGGGCCTGGTAGGAGCTGCAACCCCGGTCGCAGGGGATCGTGTCAAGGGGCACGGATCTGCCGAGGAGGGCAGCCGGCGGCCTTGAACCATCTCCGGGCAGGGGCCAGAGCACGACGGGGTATGTGGACCCTAGGCCGGGAAGTAGCTTCATGCAGCCCGGTAATTTACCCGATGGGGGTGAAGTCTTCAAGATTCATCCCTCACCCGCTCCAAAATCGGGGTACTAGCGCAACGAGGGGATAGGACTCTCCCACTATATCATCCAGAAAATCCCAAGCGTGAACCCTGAAGGCAAGCTCACTCCGTTAGCCATACGGGTGAGCGGGACCTGACTAGTTCCATACTACAGGGTCCAAATAGTGAAGACAGTGCCACGGAAAAGGTCACAGGCTAACAAGCAACACCAAGGGGCACGGATCCACGCGTGCTCCCTCCCTGCTGCAGCGGTGCTCAGAATTCTGGTTTACAAGCTGTTGGTGTCAGTATTCTCGGACTGAGTGAGTACGCAGAAAACCCTTTCCTCCTCAATGGCATCCCTTCACTACTACCATCACTGGGCCCCGAGGCAAAAACCCCCTACCCACGGAGGGGTTAAACACCTTGCTGCTATACCACCACCACCGGGCTCGCCCTACAGCAGCGGTGGTACTCCATCTTACCACGCACCGTGGGTGGCGTCATGAACTTCTAATCCCACTGTACATATTTCCCCTTTTCACTTCGAGTGTCCGTTCGACCCCCTGGGTCCGGAGACCCCTCGAGCCACCCCAGTTCAATATCCGAGCGGCTCGGACCGCTGACACAGGGACGGTACATGTGGAAGTTGCTTCCTCCAGTCTTCCAATTCATAAGATATGCACGTCCATCTAAGTACGTATGTAGGGGGTCAGAATAGATTGTTTTTCAACATGTACAGCCAGCCTTAAAGCCCCCATACACATTCGATAGCTGTCTCCAGCGGATTCTCTATAGACAGGATCGCAGGATAGAGTGCTCATGTGTTCTCTATGAGAGAGTCACTTTTAGACTCCTCTATCGGCGGTTTATCCCCCAGGGAACAAAAAAATCATCCATCAAACATCCATCAAGCTGGAATCTTCTCTCCTATGACATCATGTCTGTGGGGTGAGGCGGGCGATCCCCATAAACACTAGCCTGTTGGCTGATCCCATTGGCATTAGAAGGTGGCTTGATTTGTTTATGACGACTTTTAGATTTTACTTGCCCCGATCAATACATCTATATTAAAATAACACTAGCTTCAATATATTATTACTACAAACTTGTGGCTTAAATTCCTGCTGCATGGATAATATATGTGAGATAGATGCAGCCAACATTTGTTCATTCCAGATATTTTGCAGATAAATTACAGCTCTTGAGAAAGGGTTTAATTTGCACCTACTCGGAGAGTAAACCAAGCCATGTGTCATGTTTGGCCTCCAGTGCACAAAGATGAGCCATTGTCAGGATTTAATTTGACGTGGAATTCAAAATTAAATTTCTCATGATTGTTTGTTTCTAATATTAAAGACAGTCAGGATTATTTGTCATACTCCAGAAATGTATGAATGATGAGTTAGTTAGGGTTATGTAGCCGTCTGAGCCGCGCTGTATGCGTCTGTTATGTTAGCAGGGCAATTCATTATTATTTGGCCCCAATGAGACCCGGGCAAGAGTTTTATTGCGTTATTTAGCACACATGTTACAATGAGATGTATCGTTTTCAGTTGTCTGTTTTTATTACTCTTTCCCAATGTGTTGGGAGCCAATAAAATGTGCTGAGACTGATTGTGATTTGGAAGAACATCCATAATTTGTATGAACTAGAAGCATATTACACTGAGTGAGCGATCTGCTTCTCCTTCTCTGGTGGAGACTAATAATACCTGCAAAAGAAATAGTTCAATTCGTAAATGAAGATATATTATCGTCAAAACTCAAAGACATGAGTTCATCAAGATCAAAAAGATCAAACAATTTTCTCTTTCTACAGAATAAGCATTGCTGGGCGTGAAGCTTCACTTTCTTGCTTCTCTAAAACTCTTATAGGGAATAATATTTGTAGGGGAATTGGTAGGGGCTTTAGGCAGCCACCTAGGGTGGAACTGAGTAGAATGAAAATTTTGTATATTAAAATAAAAAAAATAAAAAGCAAGGTACAGGCCACTCCTTGGATTTGATCCAGCAGCCTCCTTGTGCTGTGGTTTGCTTCCCTTTCCACTGATCCAGTCAGGTTCTGTCATGGTCCTTGTTCTGAACACTTTGTCTCTCTATGGACACTTTGTGTGTTCATTGCCTTCTGCCAACAAGTGTTTCCTATGCTGAAAATTACACTGCCCTATCACCCGGTGGTTGTAACTATTTAAAGCTTCCCCAGGCTTCCATTTCCAGTTAGTGTTATTTCTGAAGTGGACCCTGCTTGGAACTACAGCCTGTTAGTCTTGTGTTTTTTTACTGGCAGATTATATCTTATTTTACTCTGCACCTTACCCTGAATCCTTAAGGAGGTATGTGGAACCCTCAATGACCGCTTAGAAAGCAAAGATCCAAGAGGTCATCTGAGTTATCCGGTTAGGGTTGTTTCAGTATGTGCAGGGGCTTCTAGGGACTGCGCAGCTGGACCCTCTAGTCTGAACAAGAACGGGGCGGCTCAAGTGGAGTAGTTTTAATTAAGACCTTATTTAATGTTATTTATCACGTGTGCACAGCTCATCAGTGTCACAGATCTCGCAGTGCGCAGCATGAGTTGGGAGTGGCTGCTGTTCAAAGTCTATGGAGCATTGTTCTGAGGTTTCATTCTGAGGTTTCATAGCCTTCGATCTAGGTAATCAAGGTGTCTGATAGATACCTCCATTACTTACACCAGGGCTTGATGTCAGCTGACACTACACAGCTGACATCAACCCCAACTACCATTTCCCTGATTGCCACCGCACCAGGGCAATTGGGAAGCCCTAAGGCGAATCACAAGAATTGGCGCATCTTATGTTATTATGCTATTTTTAGGCTGGGAAGGGCCCAATAACAATGGATCTTTCAGCCTTATAATATTAGCCCACAGCTGTCTGCTTTACTGTTGCTGATTATCAAAAATAGGGGGGACCCCATGTTGTTTTTTTAATTATTTATTTATTAGGTTGAAACAGGCTAAACACTCTTTATTGCCACATGAAAGGCACTAAACGGTCGCAAGTATATTGGGGAGGGTTATGACATATAGCTGCAGGATATCTGTCTATTTTATCTAATATATTTCTATCCTTTATCTAGCTACATGTTTATTTTTTTGTGTCTGTATATGTGTTTGTGTGTATTGGAATGTTGAACTCTTTGCTTTGGGAAACATCCTCTTTGTTCTGTTGTCTGTGTTTCAACCAACTTTATTGATACCTGATATATTTTGTTTAGTTGCGTTTTCTTGTGCACATACGCTGCGTAAACGTACTAAAAACGCATATTTGGGTTTTTTACCTGCGGATTTTCTGCATCTAATGTAAGTCGATGGGGAAATTCTGGACTGAAAATCCAGCGTACCTACAAAAGAAATTGACATGCTGTGGCTTGGAAAAACGCACCACAGGTCAGTTTACGCAGCATAAAAAAGAAGCACAATGGACATGAAATTTCTATTAAACCCATCGGTTAGTGACAAGGTGATGTCAGGAGATGGACCCTAACAGACTTACTTCTCATGGGCCTAGCTCTACAAATTTAAAGGCTAGGTAGGATGCAGATGTAATTTACACAGCCTTGGACAGATGGGAGGATTTCTCAGCCAAATATGGAGGCAGTCATTTGTTCCATATCTACACTGAAATAACTGATCTCTAAGAGGCTTGTAAATATCTTTATTGTTGTTGTAGCTTTGATCCTTCTGGTCTAGAGACCTGAATCGGACCAACTGAGCAGGGCTCATCATTGGTGGTGATGAGGATGCCTCTCTGTGAGTGACAGCAGTCTGAGAACACATGCCAAGAGCACAGTTCACTCTGCTCTCAACCCCCACCAGTGATGTGCCCTGAGTGATGTGATCAGTTGGTCTGATTCTGGTCTCCAGATTGGAAGGATCAAAGCTACAACAACAATAAAGGTATTTACGAGCTTCTTAGAGATCAGCTTACAGGAGCAGAGTAGATAGCAGAAGTATATTAGGAAAGTGATAGTTAGGAAGAGTTAGGATAAAAAAAAGAGATATCATATTAGCAGTGGAAAACCATTTTAATAATGAAATCTGCAGTGAAAAATGTATGAGCCTCTTAGAGATCTGCAGTGACTTAAGCTTATGAGCCTCATAGAGATCAGTTTACAGGAGCAGAGTAGGCAGCAGAAGTATATTAAGAAAGTGTTAGTTAGGAAGAGTTAGGATAAAAGAAAGGGGTTCACATATTAACAGTGGAAAACCCCTTAAATTGTACTGGGAAGAAACTGCTGCTAACCCTCCTACATTTTCGACTCACATTTTGTTAGTGTCCAAATATAGGCAATATTTGCCCAAGATCCACACATTATAATACTACCAGTCAGCCACTTCCTAAATATCAGCACACTCCTTGTTTTGAGATCTCAAGAGCAACAGGTTATTTTGTCTATGTATATTTCAAAACAGAGGACGTCTCAGACAAAGGCTGGGACTCCATGCACCAAGCACCTAGTGCTTAGTCACCTCTCCAAACAATGACTGCTGTTATTGATCATGGCATGCACAGTCTCCAAAAGGTATGCTATTATATAAAGCAATAGAGAGAGTAATGTCATTATATGGATGTAAATCATTACTGAACACATTCATACCACCGTCACTGAGAAAAGAATGAATGAGTATTGTGCTAATCTGAGGAAAGAGGGCAATATGCCCTCTTATGCAATAAGGGTTTTAATTAGTATTATAGGAGATATCTTGATCTCTGGGACCTCCAGTGATCCTAAGAACAGGGCACTGGGGACAGAGCAAAGATAAATGAGCTCCCATGACTAAAGGCGGCTTTACACACTGCGTGTATCGGTACCGATATCGCCAGCGTGCGTACCCGCCCCCATTGGTTGTGCGACACAGGCCAATCGCTGCCCGTGTCGCACAACATTGACCGGACCCATCATACGGACTTACCTTCCCTGCGACGTCGCTGTGACCGGCGAACCGCCTCCTTTCTAAGGGGGCGGTTCGTTCAGCGTCACAGCAACGTCACAGCAGCATCACTGAACCGCCGCCCAATAGAAGCGGAGGGGCGGAGATGACCGGGACGTAACATCCCGCCCACCTCCTTTCTTCCGCATTGTGGTCGGGACGCAGGTAAGGAGAGCTTCCTCGTTCCTGCGGTGTCACACGGAGCGATGTGTGCTGCCGCAGGAACGAGGAACAACTTCGTTACTGCTGCACTAACGATATTTGAGAATGGACCCCCATGTCACCGATGAGCGATTTTGCACATTTTTGCGACGATGCAAAATCGCTCATAGGTGTCACACGCAATGGCATCGCTAAAGCGACCGGATATGCGTCACAAATTCCGTGACCCCCAACGAGATCACTTGAGTAATGTCGTAGCGTGTAAAGCCCGCTTTAGGCCACTTGCTCACGTTGAGCATTTGTTGAGTATTTTACTTCAGTATATACAGTTAGCTCCAGAAATATTTGGACAGTGACACAAGTTTTGTTATTTTAGCTGTTTACAAAAACATGTTCAGAAATACAATTATATATATAATATGGGCTGAAAGTGCACACTCCCAGCTGCAATATGAGAGTTTTCACATCCAAATCGGAGAAAGGGTTTAGGAATCATAGCTCTGTAATGCATAGCCTCCTCTTTTTCAAAGGACCAAAAGTAATTGGACAAGGGACTCTAAGGGCTGCAATTAACTCTGAAGGCGTCTTCCTCGTTAACCTGTAATCAATGAAGTAGTTAAAAGGTCTGGGGTTGATTACAGGTGTGTGGTTTTGCATTTGGAAGCTGTTTCTGTGACCAGACAACATGCGGTCTAAGGAACTCTCAATTGAGGTGAAGCAGAACATCCTGAGGCTGAAAAAAAAAGAAAAAATCCATCAGAGAGATAGCAGACATGCTTGGAGTAGCAAAATTAACAGTCGGGTACATTCTGAGAAAAAAGGAATTGACTGGTGAGCTTGGGAACTCAAAAAAGCCTGGGCGTCCACGGATGACAACAGTGGTGGATGATCGCCGCATACTTTTTTTGGTGAAGAAGAACCCGTTCACAACATCAACTGAAGTCCAGAACATTCTCAGTGAAGTAGGTGTATCTGTCTCTAAGTCAACAGTAAAGAGAAGACTCCATGAAAGTAAATACAAAGGGTTCACATCTAGATGCAAACCATTCATCAATTCCAAAAATAGACAGGCCAGAGTTAAATTTGCTGAAAAACACCTCATGAAGCCAGCTCAGTTCTGGAAAAGTATTCTATGGACAGATGAGACAAAGATCAACCTGTACCAGAATGATGGGAACAAAAAAGTTTGGAGAACAAAGGGAACGGCACATGATCCAAGGCACACCACATCCTCTGTAAAACATGGTGGAGGCAACGTGATGGCATGGGCATGCATGGCTTTCAATGGCACTGGGTCACTTGTGTTTATTGATGACATAACAGCAGACAAGAGTAGCCGGATGAATTCTGAAGTGTACCGGGATATACTTTCAGCCCAGATTCAGCCAAATGCCGCAAAGTTGATCGGACGGCGCTTCATAGTACAGATGGACAATGACCCCAAGCATACAGCCAAAGCTACCCAGGAGTTCATGAGTGCAAAAAAGTGGAACATTCTGCAATGGCCAAGTCAATCAGCAGATCTTAACCCAATTGAGCATGCATTTCACTTGCTCAAATCCAGACTTAAGACGGAAAGACCCACAAACAAGCAAGACCTGAAGGCTGCAGCTGTAAAGGCCTGACAAAGCATTAAGAAGGAGGAAACCCAGCGTTTGGTGATGTCCATGGGTTCCAGACTTAAGGCAGTGATTGCCTCCAATGGATTCGCAACAAAATATTGAAAATAAAAATATTTTGTTTGGGTTTGGTTTATTTGTCCAATTACTTTTGACCTCCTAAAATGTGGAGTGTTTGTAAAGAAATGTGTACAATTTCTACAATTTCTATCAGATATTTTTGTTCAAACCTTCAAATTAAACGTTACAATCTGCACTTGAATTCTGTTGTAGAGGTTTCATTTCAAATCCAATGTGGTGGCATGCAGAGCCCAACTCGCGAAAATTGTGTCACTGTCCAAAGATTTCTGGACCTAACTGTATAAGCCAAAATCAGGAATGGGTAATAAATCCAAAAGTGGTGTCATGTTTCTATTATACTTCCCTCTGATTGTTCCACTCCTGGTTTTGGCTACAGATACTGAGGAAAAAACCTCACCAAATACTCAATGTGTGCACGTTGCCTTAGACCCCCAGAAGTCAGGAATTTATCCCCTAAGAAAAAATAAGGCTTTGGAAAACAAATACTAAGCACAGATGTGAATATAGTGTATGACACCATGATATAATGATATTCTCACCTAGGAATCAGTTAAGTCCAAATTAAAAACAGAGTGGTATTAGGAGATCCGCGCTCGCCCGTAGAAAGGTCCAGACTCCAGTAAAGGACTCCAGTAAAGAAATAATATATTCTGGAAGTTGACGTGACAGCACCGGATCCCAGAAGTCACAGAGCCCAGAGGCCATGTGATGGGCATCAGCAGACCGCAATAGCGTCATTCACAGGCAGTATTGCCAACACAAGGTATTTGAGAGAAGCCTTGTTTCTCAACATCATATCAATGTGGCTTGGAAAAGTAAGTAGTGAACCACCCCTTTAACCCAAAATGTATTTTATGTATGAAATATGTTGTGTAAAATACACAGCAAAAAACGCTACATGTGAACATTCCTTAAAGGTCTTGTAAGTTGCAGTATTGGTGCCATTTTATAGCTTTTTACAACTTTGACAAAACCATAATAAATTTGGGTTCCCAAAACCTAAAATAACATCTTTTCTATATCTTTCATACTTGTTTGACCAAGTATAGACTACCGTATTTCCTAGAAAATAAACCCTAACCCAAAAGTAAGCCCTTGCAGGAATTTTTGGCCTTTTTGAAGCAAGGCTTAAATATAAGCCCTACCTGAAAATAAGCCCTAGTGCATTTTTCGGGACAAAAAATAATATAAGACAGTGTCTAATTTTTGGAGAAACACAGTATTTATCTGTAAATCATGAGTACTGGATCCTGTTTTGGTAAAAATTAATCTATTCGGGGTCTTCGGGGTTTTGCTGATGGTCTTCAGAAAGGAACGCGAGTTGTAAGATCTCTTGTATATACTGTCCTTAGATACAAATATGGAGTCTCCATTCCCAATAACTCCTATTGCTGATTCAGATCTCATGACCGGCGATTCTAGACCCATTTATTTGTCCAACGGTATAAGGATCATATGTCATTATAGTTTGAGAAATTCTGGAACTTTGAAGAATTGAGGATTACGCTCAGACCTCAAAGAACAGTATGTATTACTAAAAGTAGGATTTTTTCATAGTAGCAGATATTCATATATATATATGTCTTGGCAACAGAAGTGTTAATAAACCATCTCTGGGATTGCGGCACAAAGTCAGTAACCCTTTCAACGCTGCAAGTTAAGTTCTAGTTTAAGGAATGCAGCTCTTCAAGTTTGCGGTGTGAATATTATTCTTATTAGTCATTGCAAAGGACATAATAGCTCAGAGCACCACGACACCAGGCCACTTCAGAGCTTCAATCTGTTTCTTGGACCAATCCAACCAACCAAAATTAAAATACAGGAACATTTTCAATAGTAAAAAAAAACTGCTTCACTGCTAAAATTTAGATGCAAATTACCCCAGTGAGCTGTGCTGTCAAAACAACGCTCTGCTTACTCACGGCTTGGTTGGATACCTGTGTGGTCCTTCGTGTGTTGGCGTTGAGATGACCATTCACATTAAAGTTTTTAGCTGATTGGAGCCTCATTCCCCAATATCCCCAAAAGAGAAACAGGAATTATACTGGTAAGATCCTATTTCTTTTGCAATGCAAAGGGTGAAATGTGCGGAAACACTGAAAGGATTCTGTTGCAAGGATTGAACCCTAAATATACTAATCCTAAACTTCTGAGAAATATAAATTCCAACTGGAGCATATTGTGAAAAAATTGAGATCACAAAATACATTGGAAAAGATCCATAAGCCATTCCATGAATGGAAATGTACGACAAAGGAGAACATTGGAGTATATGGCTAAAAACAGTATTATTTTATTAAATCAAAATATAAAATGTACAAGATGAACAAAGATAGCACAATAAATTCTGGGTAAATATAATACAGAGGTAGATAGCTGGGAAGACAGATGGCTATTGTTACAATGAGTAGAAAAACTCACTTATGGAGGATAAAGAGGACCAACCACCAGGATTTTCCTATATAAACTAAAGCCAGTGCTATACTGGTGCTATCATGCTGATTCTATACATGCCTTTAATTGTGAGATCGGATGTATACTTTCTGAAATACAGGCAAGTAAAGTTTGTGAAAGGCACTGTTATTTGACTGATAGCTGATACAGAATATCTAATAGGTGGGTCAGGTTTTGCTAGTTATTCCTGCCGCTGTCTGATTGTCTGTCCTTCCTCCCCCTGTCTTTGTAATTACAGGGAGAGGAAGGAGGGAGGATGGACAGGCAGGCAGTCAGGGGTGGGAATAACTTAGCAAAACCCGACCCACCAATTAGATATTCTGTGGCTGCTGTCAATCAAGTAACAGTGTATTTCACAAACTTTACTTGCCTATATTTCAGAAAGTATACATCCGATCTCACAACTAAAGGTATGTATAGATTCAGCATCCTAGTGCCAGTATAGTATTGGCTTTAGTTTGTATAGGAAAATCCTGGTGGTTGGTTCCCTTTAAAAACGGCTGCGGTTACAGTACAGTATCCTCCCAAAAGGTAATATATAGCACATAATAAAGATCAGCCTTACCCATAAAGTGCACCAGAGTCAAAAAAGAAAAGACCTAACGCACGTTTCGCATGTTTGTGGTGTTGCTTTTTTGGGGGGAATCTGTCCTCCCAGCTAGCTACCTCGCTATACCCATTTCACTAGTTGTATTATATTTACCCAGAATTTATTGTGCTGTCTTTGTTCTTCTTGTACATTTTTTAATATTCAATAAAATAATACTGTTTTTAGCCATATACTCCAGTGTTCTTCTTTGCCATACATAATTCTGAACTTCTGTTTGGGATGTCAGTAAAAGTATCCTTTCAATGTCACTTTCTTCCCTACTCCACAGTTTGGGCATGGACAGACTGACTGAGTGCCGGGCGGTCGGCTTCAGTTTCATACAAGGACAAATGAAGAGTTTTATTCTGTTAGATTTTGCATTAATCCTACAGCAAAAATTGTGGCATATTTCATTATATCTCATGTGAACGGAGCTGTTCTCCACTAGAAGAATTGCTTGTACAGCCCTTAGGCGGGTGGGAAGGTTGATCAGCGCAGTCTTGGTGGTCAATGTGAATCTAACACTGAACATTATTTTGCTACAGATTCCAGAAATGCCTCTTACAAGCTGTGTTAAGTTGAGATCACTAGGATATGAACTGCAAACCATGGCAAAAATGTGCTGAATGAAGCAAGCCGATGAGTAAAAGTAAACCAAGACATAATAGTGCTATGGGGTGTAATGATTTCTTTTATAAAGCGGTGGGCCACTCAATGGCACACTTTTGTTTGAAGAAGGAGGGTAAATCCTCTTCTTGGCATGTATACATTACATAAAAATAAAAAGAAAAACAGTGAAAAAAAAACCTTTTCCAGGGTTGGCTGAAAATGAAAAATCTGTAACAGTTTTACTTAATTCTGATCTTATCGGATATTTCAAAACCAACTACTGAAATTCAAAAAAATAAAAAAATAATTGAAGGTGACCATCCCTATTAAATATAAAAACCAGGGTATGTACAAGAGATTGGTAGAGTCGGCGGATAGGTTGGGCAATATTGAGGAGAAAAATATTGGAATTATTATTAGGATTTATCCTAATGGACACCGAATACAACTGAGAGTGATGCTAGAAGGTCTAAGTACACAATCACTAATATGCAAATAGGCTTTTTTCCAGCAGAAGATGCATTGCAAAGGATGTCTTGAAGATGGGACATCTAATATATAGATCTTTTTCAGCCTATTGACAAGAAAAACATTACCTGTTGTTGTACTTGGTTCCAGTTAGGATCTTAAGGCCTCTACACACTGGACTAATGGGCTTGGGTAATGGTCTAATATACAGTACAGACCAAAAGTTTGGACACACCTTCTCATTCAATGAGTTTTCTTTATTTTCATGACTCTGAAAATTGTAGATTCACATTGAAGGCATCAAAACTATAAATTAAAACATGTGGAATGAAATACTTAAAAAAGTGTGAAACAACTGAAAATATGTCTTATATTCTAGGTTCTTCAAACTAGCCACCTTTTGCTTTGATTACTGCTTTGCACACTCTTGGCATTCTCTTGATGAGCTTCAAGAGGTAGTCACCGGAAATGGTTTTCCAAAAGTCTTGAAGGAGTTCCCAGAGATGCTTAGCACTTGTTGTCCCTTTTGCCTTCACTCTGCGGTCCAGCTCACCCAAACCATCTCGATTGGGTTCAGTTCTGGTGACTGTGCAGGCCAGGCCAGGTCATCTGACGTAGCACCCCATCACTTTCCTTCTTAGTCAAATAGCCCTTACACAGCCTGGAGGTGTGTTTGGCGTCATTGTCCTATTGAAAAATAAATGATGGTCCAACTAAACGCAAACTGGATGGAATAGCATGCCGGTGCAAGATGCTGTGGTAGGCATGCTGGTTCTATATGCCTTCAATTTTGAATAAATCCCCAACAGTGTCACCAGCAAAGCACCCCCACACCATCACACCTCCTCCTCCATGCTTCACGGTGGAAACCAGTCATGTAGAGTCCATCCGTTCACCTTTTCTACAGACACTGTGGTTGGATCCAAAGATCTCAAATTTGGACTCATCAGAACAAAGCACAGATTTCCACTGGTCTAATGTCCATTCCTTGTGTTCTTTAGCCCAAACAAGTCTCTTCTGCTTGTTGCCTGTCCTTAGCAGTGGTTTCCTAGCAGTTATTTTACCATGAAGGCCTGCTGCACAAAGTCTCCTCTTAACAGTTGTTCCAGAGATGAGAAGGTGTGTTCAAACTTTTGGTCTGTACTGTATATGGCTGCCACCCGACTCTCACCTGACAGATGACGTCAGGGTA
This sequence comes from Anomaloglossus baeobatrachus, assembly GCF_048569485.1. Taxonomy (NCBI): domain Eukaryota; kingdom Metazoa; phylum Chordata; class Amphibia; order Anura; family Aromobatidae; genus Anomaloglossus; species Anomaloglossus baeobatrachus. Next base: position 691,160,791 of record NC_134354.1, read on the forward strand.
GATAAGAATCTATTTCAGTCTGATTGAAGACCGCCAATCCTTTAGTTCTATGGGGATAAGCTGCAGCCAGAGGAGTCCGGCAGGAGACCCATAGAGAACATAAGATCACTTGGCCAAGTGAACACTCGTGAGTATGGAGCAGTTGAGACAGATAGCTGAACAACTGGGGGAAGCATTGTTTGGCCGAAAACTATCTATATACTGTATGTGGAGTGCCTGAGCGCTTTAGTGTGGGCAGTCCAGTGGCTCAGGGGTTAGCACTGAGTTTAAGTCCCACCAAGGACAACATCTGTGAAAAGTTTGTATGTTCTCCATGTGTTTGTGTGGGTTTCCTCCCACACGCCAAAGACATAATACGGTAATAGGGAATTTAGATTGTGAGCCCTAATGGGGGCAATAAAGATGATGTCTGTAAAGCGCTGTGGAATATGATGGCGCTATATAAGCAACAGAAATAAATATTAATAGTACCCAGGTTCCAGTTTCTAAATTTCCTTCTCCTGTCTGGAGATCTTTCTGTGTTGAATACATCTCTGCTTTGGACTTGATGAAGTTTCACGGAAGGTACTGGAACATAACTGCTTGATAGTAAAGGCCCACTAACTTCCTGCACCAAGCCTGCATTGTTTGACATATTTATAGGGGTTTTCCGGTTTTGGAAAACCCCTTTCCCTAGGCTGTAGGTTGTTTTAAAAAACTCCACACTGCACTTTACTGACCCTTCCGGGTTTCAGTGCTGAGTCTGTGCTGATACTCTTGGCGTCTGTTAGGGTACGTTCCCCCAATTATTGTTTGCAGCGTTTTGGACGCAGCATGTTTTCACTCCATGAGTCCAAAACACTGTGTTGTACAGTCCAAGCACAGTGGATGGGATTTATAGGAATTCCATACCCACTGTGCTTGTTTTTTCCACAGCGTAAACTGATTTGCTGCTCAGCTTTCAGAGCCACAACATGTCTCAGTGGGAGAACATAGTGAAAGTCTGCAGTGCCCAGAACCCTGATTGTGGGCATGGACGCTGCGCTTTCCCCCGGAGAACACTAGTGTCTAAACAAGAAGAATGACACTGCATCTAGAACGCAGTGTCTCCTGATCGTGGGAGCATAGCCTTATTGTCTGCAGTGGTGACAGCGCTGCAGCCAATTAGTGAGTTCAGTGTCTCTGAGAGGCTTGTGCTGTCTGCATGGGCAGAGCCGCTGTGCTTACTTATTAGTCAACCTATCATTAGCCTAATTATAAAAGGATTGATTCCCACCTATAGCATAAATCACCTACAATAAACTTCCAGGAATCCAATAAATATTTTCAAAAGTGAAAAAATATTTTATTTTTTTGACTTAGTGCATAATAGTATCATATAATTTCATAACAAATAGGACAACAACTTGGTGATAACAAGGGGGGGGGGCAGGTAGTATAGCCGCACCAATAGAAAAAGGAACGACCCCCGTTCAAGTTGCCTCCTGATGAAACCAGAGCGGTGAAACGCGCGTAGAGGTTCATGGTTGCGACCCCCGTCCACTGGGTGACCCATTTTGCTACTTACAACATGACTTCAGGTATACACTAAATAGAAATTATTTGACTATTGAGAGACTGGGAATTTTTCACAGTGTTGGACATACTGTGCTAAGGGCATTCATTTGTGAGTCTGTGCCCTAGGGTTATTATAGTACCTTTTGACTATCTTTGATAATATATGAATTTTATTATGCATTATACCCTTGGTAACAGATAAACATATGAATGCCTATCATCTGAAGCCAACTCCCTTCTTGCTACTTTTGGGAAGTGAGTACCTGAGTCATGACAGATGACATATAGAGTTGGAAAATCTCCCATGAAAGGTCTTTTAATGGACAAGAGCTTCATGCGTCCTCCAGGTGTACCTTTGTGTTTTCTATAGGGACTCGACTTTAACAGTGTCCAATGACTGGGCAGATGAACGTTCCTAAAAAGGTTCTTGGTCACTGGTACATTAATTTCTGCCTAATGTCAATGAATCTAACCTTTTATGTGGATATTAAAATTAGCAGCACATCATCTTGGGTAAACAGGTATGAGCTGCCAACATGACTGGAACGGTATGAGAGCCAACAATCCCACTGACGAGTGATTTGTCCCATACAGCACAAATGGTTTTACTTCATGTAAATGGAGATAAACCAGTGCTGATCAGCACACTCATTTTGGGCGCAATAACTACCCATGTAAAAGGTCTGCACTAATGTTTCTCAAACTAGTGCTTCTCAATGTTACAAAAATATCCCCTACTCAAACACATCAAATTACTCTCCAAGTTATGATCACACCGTTGCACATTACAAAGGTTTTTTCACCACTAATACGATATGAGGATCTCTGTGCATCTTACTCCATATATTGTCAGTATTTACCAACTGGGGTTGTCCTGATAAAACAATCTACAAAACACTCCATATGTTTAGTCCAGGATATCTGCCATGGATGTGACAAGGAAATATGGCGTACGACCCGACATACAACACAAGGGGTACACAGGGGATACATTAATAATGGTGGGCCCATTGGTGTGAGGGAAGATGATCATCTCCACTTATCTGCAACTGTACCTTGCACTCCTAGCAGTTTCTATACAGGTTCGTCACCTTTCGCCGAGCAGGAACCTGAAGCCCTGAGTGACCCTACAATAGTCTTGGCTAGTGAGTAGACAGGTAAGGGATGCTAGCTCCACCTCTGCACTAAAACAACACACATGGGAAAGAAAGAAAGACAGGCAGGAAAAAACACACCACTGCTGCAGTCAGCACCAAGACTGCAGCCTACAAAGCAACTGGAAGAGAGAGTCCCACCAGCTCCTTCCAATTCCAGGCCAAGCATCCAAATGAAAATGAATAAGCGGCGCCTTCGACTGGGAGCAGAGGGTATATATATGAAATGGGAGTAGTCCAAACCTGAAACAATTGGGAAGGTAACGAGTATGCTTGCTGGCAAGGAATACTGACATTAACCCTCTCCTCCCCAAAGGAAAGGAAACTACATTTCACTACAGGGGTGAGCATGGCAACGGCTTTCAAGCCCTGAATCTGTCACAAGTCTCAAATGCAAAGAGACAGTCGTGACAATATCTGGAATGAAACTAGGTGTACTCTACTTGGTTTCACCCTGCCTTGGAAGACATACTAACTCCAGTTAAGAAGATGTCAATCATTCTAAGGGGGACATGAGTACCGATCTAAGGCCAGGCTAATGTAGGGTAAGTAACACCCCAGAGGACTAGTCCTGGATAATTTGAATATAAACAGAGATAGATTAATAGTTGCAGTCTATGAGATGAAACGCTCTGCTGGAATGTAGGAATTTTCCTGTGGAACATAAAGGTGGTGATTTGGGGGCCTAGGGGCACTTGACAGCTTTCCTCCAAAAAGACTATTTATGCATGGAGTCTGATTGACATTGCTCCATTTGAAGAAAATATGCCAGACGGAAAAAAAATAAAAATCTCACTTGTGCCACCTTTTGGAGGTGGCTGTTCTGAAAATCGTGATAAGCTGCAGGTACCCAAACATAGTTGCTTGCAGATGAGTGTTTAGGTTGGCTAATATCCCTAGTTATGGTGCAAGGCTTGTCAGACTCTCAGATGACATTGCCAACAAGCGGCACCAACAAGATATTTTTGCTCCCTTCTAGGAGAGAGCTGATTTGCATACATAACCCACACCAAATTGTCAACATGTATGGAAATTTGTGGTAAATAATGCCCTTTAGGGTTCTTTTCTACTTGCGTACCGCTTCCGATGCAAGAGAATCGGAAGTGATATACCAATGACCCTCTGCTGCGGGTGTCAGTCAAGGGTCATGCAACTGTGATGCGATCTTGCGATCGTATCACAGCCACATAGAAGATGGAGGGGGCACTTTATCCCTATCTCCTCCACTGTCTGTCTCTGCATATATCGCACTGCAGTCGCATAACATGTGCGTGAGCCGAGACTCCCTGGAAAACGCAGCATAATGCGATTGCACCGAGAGTACAATTCGTGTTGAGAAATAAAAGGCAAGAGGACACTGCCTCATTGATTAACACTGGTGCGAGTGCGATCCGATATTTTATCGGATCGCACTCGCACATGAAAATCACAAGTCGAAAAGAGCCCTTAGGCCCGGATCATACTAGCATATAGCATCCGATGTAAGAGAATTGGATGCAATAGGCTAATAATACTCAAGCTCTCTTGCGAGCGTGAGCCAAATGTCATCTACTGAGATCCAATTCTCCTGTATGCAAGAATCAGATCACAGATGAGGAGAAGATGGAGAGGTTAATTCCTCCATCTTCTCCATTGTCTGTCTCTACGTATATTGGACTGTACTGTGCAGTCCGATGTTTCACTCTCAGCCATAGACTTCCATTGGTGCGCATGAGCCGAGACATGATGCCGAATCAGCATGAGGAAAAAAGTCTCAGATCTGCTCTGCCTCATTGACTAACATTGGTCCGAGCACAATGTGAGATTTTCTCTCATTGTACTCATCTGATTTAAACTGTAAGTCCAGAGTCACACTTGCGAGTGACTTGCGCGTATCTCGCATCGCATCACCCGGCATGGCCGCACACTCTCCTGGCAGGAGCGGGTCGGCTGCATGTATTTCTATGCAGCTGAGACGCTCCTGTCCAGAGAGCTGCAAGCCATGCCGGGTGATGCAATGCGAGATACGCGCGAATCACTTGCAAGTGTGACTCCGGCCTAATATGAACAAACCCATTAAAAAGTAGATCGTGAGTGAAGTTGTATTACAGGTTGCGATGTGTTCCATGACAAAAACATCCGGAAATTCTAAAATGTTGTATATGGATGGAGCAGTCATATGTATCAGCAATCTACATCGTAATGTTTATTGCTTGAAGGAACATTACACTAGACAAACATTGGAAGAGGTTAAGGAAACTCCGCAGCCCAGTGGAGTGCATGAAAATCTGGATTAAATGAGACTGGGAATATTTAGTGAAATTAAAAAGTAAATGAGTCATAAAATGGAGAAATGAAATAAGTAGCTCAGGGAAGTGGTTTGTAGAAGGAAAGAACAAGACAGAATAACTATAGATTGAAAAGGAGAGACGGAGAAGAAGGAGGGATGTGGAAAAAAGGAAAGAGCCAACGAAGGAAATAGCAGGGAGGGGGTGCGGGTGACAGACAGGGTAGGGGGGAGCGTAAGGACGGCACAGGGACAGAGCAAGCCTGTTGTGAGTTAGGAGTGTGGTTTTGAGTTCCATGTGGAATATCTGAGCTCAGTTTCTGCCCTCGGGGTGGTACAGCCAAGGCTGCAGCTCGGTGGGAGCCAAGCCTGCCCCAGCGCTGGCAGTGAGAACATAAGCGCTATTTATCTCACAGCCCAAAAAGACTCCTGATTTAAATCATATGTTGCATGCGGCACACATTTCCACCGAGTCTGGACACGGCTCAAAAGAGGGAAAAAAACACACACACACAGAAAGCAGATCCACACCCTTTTCTCTCATTCAGCTGCCGCCACTGTCGGCACTTAACCCTTCACAAAATGTCTGCGACTGATGGGTTAATGCGGTAGTATTCAGAAGATGGCCAGGAATGATTTTTTTTCCCATGTAGCTCGTTAGTAATTAGATTACAAAGTATAACAAATACTCAGGACACAGAGTACTACATTACAACAAGGCCGATTAAAATAAAACGGTAAGCTTTTCTGTGGGTCTTGGAAAGTGAGGGGTTAACTGGTAGGGTTCATAAGAGGATTCGTAACACAACTTTTTGTAAGTTCGTCATTAAAACGTTCACTTGGACTTTAGGTGAAAGGGTTTCTTGTGCATCTGCCCAGACCAGAGACTGGCATGAGTACAACCGCTGCTGCACCTCATCCTTTAAGTTATATGAACATGGAAAATGTGCTCTCATGGCTTTTACGACCTCCGTCTATTGGTCGGTTTATACCATACAATTGTCGGATTTTTTTCTTAAGTGGTTAAAAGGCCCCCAAAGTGTTAGATAATAGTTCACTGAACCTGACGACTTTTGCGGGATTGGCTGTGAGTCTATGGTAGCCTCCTGACTCTCTCCTAATAGATGATGTCAGGGGACAAATGATCCGACATGCTAAATCTCGTCGGCCGATCCTTTTGTTCTCCATCTATTCGAATTGGACACCATGAAAACACATGAGCGCCAAGCTGAACATTCCTGTGTATGGGGCATAGGTGTCAGCCAATCAATCATTGAGCTAACAGATATCCTTTGTGAAGGTGGGCCCTAACGTCCCCATACATTTCAGATGGCTGTAGTCCGAACGACGATTGGCCAATTGTTTAGCTGACAGCCTTTTTGGTCATCTCTCCCATATACACACTTGGCAGAGCCGTTGCCAGACTCCTCTGGTGGTCACTAATCTCAGGGAGAACGGAAGGAACAGGAGTCCGAAATCGGACATGCCAGATCCTTATCTCCCCTAGAAAATATCTGTCTAGGGGCCCCATACACATTACACTGTTGGCCAAACCAATGAATATCAGCAAATTCGGCCAACACTAATCTAATGAATATTGGTGGCTTAACGTACAAGGTTAATGTGTATATGAAGAACTTAATTTGCATCAGTATCACACTATGGACATGCATGATGGATTTTAAGAGATTCTAATGTATTTAGGGTTGTCCAAATATCCCTGACATTAGATGTTGGGAGATAAAAGGTTAGCCATGATGGATTTTAGCACATCTTATCCGATGTTAGATCCACATCATGGGACATATTTGATTTTTATCATGTATGTGATTTCTCAATAAAGAATACAGAATTTTTTCTGAAAAATTTTGATTCTGGACCTTTCCTTTTTTCTATTTGACTTGTGGTAGCCAGCCACGTCCGCGCACCTGTGGATCTGCAGAACTAATGGTGAGCTTTCCCCCCATGCCTGTTTCCTTTGGATTAGATATACTATAGTGGGACCTTGCTCTGGCTTATTCTCCTCTCAGTGAAAATGTATGGTCAACGACAAGGGGGTTCCCAATAAATCTGTGTAGATAGGTTATAAATGTATGACTGCTCGGTGGCCCAACTGTTGGGATCTCCACCACTGCGACCTGTACCAATGATAAAAGAGGGATTACAAAACCCCATGTGAAGGGAGCAGTAGTGGCATGAGTGAACACCATTCGCACCAGTTCCATTGACAATGAATGCCGTGGTATTCATGCATGCACACTACTGAAACATTCACACAGATGACTAGGGAATTGGGGCAGATGAACCTTCAGTGATCATATATTTATTTCATGTGGATAGGTGACAATTAAATATATTGATTCTGCCACCCTGTCTTTATAAGGCACATATACATACGTAGCAGCTCCAAGGAGGATATTATACAGCAGTACTGAGCAGTGCAGCTGTGCTTCCAGCAACACTACCAGTATGTTTCTCTCTCTTTCACACTGCTTTTCCTTTCTTTTCCTCACCCCTCTTCTATCCTGAGGGCAGCAAGCAAGTATTCTGATCTCTCAGTGATTGGGCAGACCCTTGATTGAAGGTGTACTTGAGAGTGATCTATGATTTCAGGAGGCAGGGAGAAAGGAAAAATTAGCGCTACATGGAGAGAGAACTACCGTATATTTCTCTTATAAGATATATTACAAACTTTCTTGTATTCACTATTGATTTATGCAAAGTTTACTGAAAGTACAGTGGGCATTTAAACAGTATTCATCTTCTAACCCCCCCCTCTTATCCTGGTTCAGTGATAATTACCTGTGCATTAAATGTCTTAGTCTAGGCGAACTAATGGCCCCATACATATTAGATAACAGTCTGATAAACCCACCGATTTCGGCATGATCAACCAATTAATGTGCATGGAATCTGACTCTTGCCTAAAAGATTGTTTGGGGACGTAAGGCTAGCGCAGTTCGATCCTTTTCCAGATCTTTTCGTTTAGCCGGAGGATTAGCCGCTTCCAAATGACTTTGGCAGCAGCTTTCTATAACAGAACACAGCAACACTCGGCTGAGCCAAGTGTTCCTGTGTATGGGTGAGTCGGGAGAGATAAGCGGGCTTTACACGCAGCGATATCGCAAGCAATATCGCTAGCGAGCGTACCCGCCCCCGTCGGTTGTGCGTCACGGGCAAATCGCTGCCCGTGGTGCACAACATCGCTAACACCCATCACACTATACTTACCTGCTTAGCGACGTCGCTGTGGCCGGCGAACCGCCTCCTTTCTAAGGGGGTGGTTCATGCGGCGTCACTAAGCAGCCGCCCAATAGAAGAGGAGGGGCAGAGATGAGCAGGACGAACATCCCGCCCACCTTCTTCCTTCCTCATTGCGGGCGGCCGCAGGTACGATGTTGTTCCTCGTTCCTGCAGTGTCACACGCAACGACGTGACAAACGAGGCCGGATGTGCGTTACGAATTCCGTGACCCCAACGACATCTCGTTAGTGATGTCATTGCGTGTAATCCCTGCTATAGCCTTAAGTCGAACAATCGTTCAATCAAGAGCTATCTAATGTGTGTGCAGAGCTTAAGAGACCTAAGGACAAGGGGAAGCGTCAAGAGAAAAGCTATAGTGGCATAACTCTCAGTGCTTCTGTGCCATCAGGTCACATGGGTTCTCCAATTTGTGTGTGCCCATAACATATAATTTAGCATCAGAACTAGAGTTGGTGCAAATAGAATCACAGAACCCAGTCCAGCAGCCACATCCATAATCTATAGTAGTCAGAGAGCAGCCCTGTGAGCCACCTCCTACCTGCCAGCAAGCGGAGCTCTTGATCCCATTAGCTGACCTGGAGCAATGTTACAGTCAGGGCCAGAAATATTTGGACAGTGACACAAGTTTTGTTATTTTAGCTGTTTACAAAAACATGTTCAGAAATACAATTATATATATAATATGGGCTGAACGTGCACACTCCCAGCTGCAATATGAGAGTTTTCATATCCAAATCGGAGAAAGGGTTTAGGAATCATAGCTCTGTAATGCATAGCCTCCTCTTTTTCAAGGGACCAAAAGTAATTGGACAAGGGACTCTAAGGGCTGCAATTAACTCTGAAGACGTCTCCCTCGTTAACCTGTAATCAATGAAGTAGTTAAAAGGTCTGGGGTTGATTACAGGTATGTGGTTTTGCATTTGGAAGCTGTTGCTGTGACCAGACAACATGCGGTCTAAGGAACTCTCAATTGAGGTGAAGCAGAACATCCTGAGGTTGAAAAAAAAGAAACAATCCATCAGAGAGATAGCAGACATGCTTGGAGTAGCAAAATCAACAGTCGGGTACATTCTGAGAAAAAAGGAATTGACTGGTGAGCTTGGGAACTCAAAAAGGCCTGGGCGTCCACGGATGACAACAGTGGTGGATGATCGCCGCATACTTTCTTTGGTGAAGAAGAACCCGTTCACAACATCAACTGAAGTCCAGAACACTCTCAGTGAAGTAGGTTTACCTGTCTCTAAGTCAACAGTAAAGAGAAGACTCCATGAAAGTAAATACAAAGGGTTCACATCTAGATGCAAACCATTCATCAATTCCAAAAATAGACAGGCCAGAGTTAAATTTGCTGAAAAACACCTCTTGAAGCCAGCTCAGTTCTGGAAAAGTATTCTATGGACAGATGAGACAAAGATCAACCTGTACCAGAATGATGGGAAGAAAAAAGTTTGGAGAAGAAAGGGAACGGCACATGATCCAAGGCACACCACATCCTCTGTAAAACATGGTGGAGGCAACGTGATGGCATGGGCATGCATGGCTTTCAATGGCACTGGGTCACTTGTGTTTATTGATGACATAACAGCAGACAAGAGTAGCCGGATGAATTCTGAAGTGTACCGGGATATACTTTCAGCCCAGATTCAGCCAAATGCCGCAAAGTTGATCGGACGGCGCTTCATAGTACAGATGGACAATGACCCCAAGCATACAGCCAAAGCTACCCAGGAGTTCATGAGTGCAAAAAAGTGGAACATTCTGCAATGGCCAAGTCAATCACCAGATCTTAACCCAATTGAGCATGCATTTCACTTGCTCAAATCCAGACTTAAGACGGAAAGACCCACAAACAAGCAAGACCTGAAGGCTACGGCTGTAAAGGCCTGGAAAAGCATTAAGAAGGAGGAAACCCAGCGTTTGGTGATGTCCATGGGTTCCAGACTTAAGGCAGTGATTGCCTCCAAAGGATTCGCAACAAAATATTGAAAATAAAAATATTTTGTTTGGGTTTGGTTTATTTGTCCAATTACTTTTGACCTCCTAAAATGTGGAGTGTTTGTAAAGAAATGTGTACAATTCCTACAATTTCTAATCAGATATTTTTGTTCAAACCTTCAAATTAAACGTTACAATCTGCACTTGAATTCTGTTGTAGAGGTTTCATTTCAAATCCAATGTGGTGGCATGCAGAGCCCAACTCGCGAAAATTGTGTCACTGTCCAAATATTTCTGGACCTAACTGTACGTGTCACACCCCAACGATGAAGTTGCACCAATCTGGTTAATCAAAAGAAGAGCCAGGGATGTAGTCAGGTAATCGTCAGTTCGCAGGGCTCTCGTCCTCTGGCAACAGATTAGCAACATGGCCTCTGGACCAGGTCCTGCAAATCAATTCGCACCATCTCTATTCATCAAATTTCAGAACCCACAAACATAAAAATCCCTTTTATATTTGTTCTTTTCATTCTTTAACTTCATTCTTTTGTAGAATAAATAAAATTTATTAAAAGAAATCTTTCATCAGGTTTGTGCCACCTAATCTGAGAGCAACATAATGTAGGAGCAGAGATCCTGATGTCAGCAATGTGTCACTTAATAAGTTGCTTATCCTACTTTTGATAAGATCACTGTTTGAACAACAGTAGATTATCACTAGAGGACTAATCAACCTTCTGCCATGTAGTCCAAGCCTGCTCTCACCACTGATTGGCAGTTTTCTGCCTATCCACAGTGTAGAAAGAAGGCTGCTGTTCTGTCTGCTGTGTCTCTCATGAATCACACTCAGTGCAGATCTTCAGGCTCTTTATTAGACCCGCAACACACATCCGTTTTTTTTGTACGTATGCGGTACGTACTTGCACGTACCGGAGACACGTACACACGGAGACCCATGTTATTCAATGGTAGATGGCACACACACGTAATATCACACGGAACATGTGACCGTGTGGTAAGTACGTGTGTGCGCTTTTCTACACGGACGACATGTCCGTTTTTGGCTGGCAGCACGCAGGCACGGACCCGCTTTAGTCTATGGGTCCGTGCCTGCACGTACCGCACACGGAGTATGTCTGTGTTCAGCACGTTTCGTGCGTGTGCGTTTTTACACTAGCGATCTTATTTTTTGTTTTTTTTTTAAATTAAAGTCAGTATACTTACCTTTTTTTCTGTTGTTCTCAGTCATACTTACATTGGCGCTCGGTTTTTTTCTTCCCCCGGCTCATACCTCTCCCCGATCACCAGCGCGGCGAGGAACAGCTGTGCAGAGAATACGCGGCAACAATTACTTTGAATATGCCGGCCGCTCATTAATCAATCTCGTATTCCCTGCTTTCCCCACCCACAGACGCCTGTGATTGGTTGCAGTCAGACACGCCCCCCACGCTGAGTGACAGCTGTCTCACTGCACCCAATCACAGCAGCCGGTGGGCGTGTCTATACTGTGCAGTAAAATAAATAAATAAATAATTAAAAAAAAACGGCGTGCGGTCCCCCCCAATTTTAATACCAGCCAGATAAAGCCATACGGCTGACGGCTGGTATTCTCAGGATGGGGAGCCCCATGTTATGGGGAGCCCCCCAGCCTAACAATATCAGTCAGCAGACGCCCAGAATTGCCGCATACATTATATGCGACAGTTCTGGGACTGTACCTGGCTCTTCCCGATTTGCCCTGGTGCGTTGGCAAATCGCGGTAATAAGGAGTTATTGGCAGCCCATAGCTGCCAATAAGTCCTAGATTAATCATGTCAGGCATCTCCCCGAGATACCTTCCATGATTAATCTGTAAATTACAGTAAATAAACACACACACCCGAACAATCCTTTATTAGAAAAAAAAACACTAACAAATTGCCTTGTTCACCAATTTAATAAGCCCGAAAAAGCCCTCCATGTCTGGCGTAATCCAGGATGGTCCAGCGTCGCATCCAGCTCTGCTGCATGGAGGTGACCGGAGCTGCGGAAGACACCGCCGCTCCTGTCACCTCCACGCAGCTAATGAAGGGAATAGCGCGATCAGCTGTATTCAGCGTTGGCCGCGAGTAACCTCAGTGACAGCTCAGCTGATCGCGCTATTCCCTTCATTAGCTGTGTGGAGCTGACAGGAGCGGCGGTCACTCGGGGGATTAGCGGTCACTGGTGAATCCTTCACAGGTGACCGCTAATCAGTACGCGGCACACAGACAGAGCCGCAGCATGACAATGAAGTCGGGTGAAGTTCACCCGAGTTCATTCTCATTGCGCAACTCTGTCTGCTGTCAGCCGACATGTATCAACGACATTGTGCAACACACAAACGGACATTCCACACGGACATTCCACGTACACATACACGGGCATTTTACACGTACACACAGATCGCATACGCCATCACACGAATGCCATACGTATTGGAGAAACGCTCCAAAAAAACAGAATACGGACCCGAAAAATGGACTGTGTCACACGGACGTTTTTTTTGCGGAAGTGTGTTTTAGGCCTTAGGCTGGTTTCAGACGGCCGTGTTTCAGGTACGTGTGACATCCGTTTTTAACATGGATGCCACACATACCCATGTTATTATTTGCTGTTACTCACACGGCCATGTTTTTACACGGACCGCGTTACCTCTCATGACCCTGCACGCACACACGCAGGTGTCGCGGGCGGAGGGGACGCGCTCACCACGCTCGGGTCCGGGGCTTCTGCTGCTGCTGCTCGGTGGTTCGAGCGGCGGACCGGACCCGGGGACTGGAGCAGCGCTCCTCACCCGTGAGTGAAAAGGGATAGTTTGGTTAGGGAGATTGTTCGTGACGTCACCCACGGGACTTGGTGATGATGGCACCACCGCTGCTGGTGACGGGGATCCCGGGAGAGATGGTAGGGAGCAGCTAGGATGTTGTCCCCTCCGTGGGTAGGGGTTGGTGATCCCGGGGCCCGGTGGTGTAACGGGGAGGCCGGATGGCTGGGGTGCAGGGACAGCGCAGCGCGGTGCCGGATGTCACTGGTGTACTCAATCAGGCAATCACTGACAGAGTCTCTGGTAAACCAAAACGGCCGGATGGACGGGTCCCGCAGCCGGCTGCAGTGTTGTTGTGATCTCCCCGGACGGCTGATGGTGGCTGTCTTTCTGTTAGAAGTGTTCTGACTCCTGTGGTTGCCCACCGGTAGTCCGCTCCCCGCCGTATAGGTGCCGTTGGAGCCCGTTTTGCCCGCAGGCGCTGGCCCTTGGATCTCTAGCCTGTGGCGGTGGCTGTATATCCTCACGGTGTGGACTGTTGCCTTCTGTCGGGACTTGGTTGTTGGGAAACTCCTGGGGTTTCTGTCACACTCGGATTTGACTATTGACGGCGGCTCCAAGCCTGGTCAGGGTCCGATGGCCCTGCCTGTGTGCTTAGCTTCACTCCGCTCCCCGGTTCGGTACCGGCGGGCCAACACCCGACCCCGGTCCTTACGGCTTTGCAGAGTTCCACCAACTCCTGCAGACGGCCACCACCGTCTGTCAACCTTGCTGTCAGTGCCTGGGCTCCTACCCAGACACCTCAAGTGTTTACTCCTCTCACTTCCACCTCTAAAGCTGATCTGACACTTTTCCCGCCTCCAGGCCCGTTAACTCCTCGGTGGGTGGGGCCAACCGCCTGGCTCCGCCCCACCTGGTTTGGACATCAGACCCTGGAGGGAGGCAATAAGGGTTTTTGATTGACTGTTGTTACTGTCTAGGGTGGGGGGTGTATGTTGGTATGTATGTGACTACCTGGCCAGTCCAGGGCGTCACACAGGCATGTCCGTTTTTTCTCCGGCAGCATGGATGTCACATGGATCGCAAACTGATCGCCGCTTACTAAACTCACTGAATATTCAGTGCCCTGTGGAGCTGGAAGCCAGAGCAGCGCTGGGGCTTCAGTGCCAGGGACCGCATCGCTGGGTGAGTATACAGCAGTGTGTGTGTGTGTGTGTGTGTGTGTGGTGAGAACCTGTAAGCCGGAGTATCGCAGGAACAGCATCGGGGACTCATCACAGTTCCCAATGAACTCTGATGAACCCGTGAAGCTGTAGCGTGGGTGTCATCAGGATGTCATCAGAGTTCATTGGGAACTCTGATGACCTCCTGGATGTCACTGTGCTTGCAGAATACTCACCTGTCCCCGTGGTGCTGCTGTCGTTGGCGGTGTTGTACCCAGCGCTGTCCCCATGATGCTCCGGCTTCCAGGTCCTGAGTGTGGTGAATAATCGATGAATATACTGAGCGGGGGTCATGAGCGGGAGGCAGCAGGTAAATGTGGAAAATCTTTTTATTTCACAGACCCGTGTTTTCTCTGGTACCTGTCACACGTATGCAAACACAAATGTGACCATAACCATGCGTGTGACTGGTACCTGATTAAACATGGACGTCTGAAACCAGCCTTAGGTGGTGTTGTCAGCCATTACATCTCTCTCTGCTGCCTGCACTCTGTCTGAAGTACCAGCGAGTTCCCACTTGCTTGTGATACACACATACAAGTAGTGAGACCCCTAGAGGCCATACAACATATAACATTGCTACAGCTGCCAATCAATGATGTGGGCAGGGTTATCAGAGCTCAGCATTCAGAGAACTGTAGAGAAAACAGATTTTACCCAAATGACAGCAAACAGCTCAGTATGTGACACACCGCTCTGTCTCTATGCCTTGCTGCTCTCAGATGGGGTTGGGTAGCAAAAAAACCTTCCCTTTAATTAGAAGGAAAAATGGAAGACACAGATGAGTTCATGTGTAAAATTGAATGCAGTAAAACATGTTGGTGATAGAAAGTAAAAAAAAAAGCTAACTTTTGCTTTAATTTTGCAAAGTTCATTAATAAATTTAATGATCTGACAAATGGTAGCGTTCGGGTTCTTGTGATTGCTTTACAGGTGCCTGATTGCCAGGGAGAGGTAAGCGATTCCTGGCAATTCCTTAGAAAGGAGGCGGTTCGCCGGTCACAGCGACGTCACCGGACAGGTAAGTATGTGTGACGGCTCTGGGCGATGTTGTGCGGCACGGGCAGCGATTTGCCCGTGTCACGCAACAGATGGAGGCGGGTACCCACACTAGCGATATCGGGACCGATATCGCAGTGTGTAAAGTAGCCTTAAGGCTTCAGAGTTGCGATTCAAAGAGCAAGAAGAATGAAGCTAGTAAATTTTATATATTTAAACTAAAAATAGGCAGTGTTTATAAAAAA